>NC_079559.1:402500-557500 GCF_015846415.1 Triplophysa dalaica
GAATCTTTCTAGAAAGTTTTTCTCACAATTGTTTCTTTTTTGGGACTCAAAGTGAAATTGTTGCCGACTATTGAGGTTTAAAAACAATGTGTTGTCTTAATAACATCCTATTTATTATCTAACACATTTAAAACGTTTCTTCACACAGAAAAAATATAAATTTACACATATTTTAGACAAGGGGGTCCCTCACAAAAGGTATCATATTTGGGGGTCCTTGGCATCCTAAAGTTTGAACACCCCTTTCTTAAACAACAATATAATAAACATCATTGAGAAACGGTCTCAGCAAAGATGTCTCTTAACGATGAATCTGAGCACAAAAAGAGAACAGTTGCAATAAGAATTTCCTCCCGTTAAGAACAACAAAAATTAACCCACTTTATACATCCAAACCCGATAAAGCTTTATTTATAAAAATCAAACACAAAGTTGAAAAAAAACGAGGTGTTCTTGTTTGATTAATGATCAACATTTGTGCAGGCAATAAATGTCTAAATGCAGAGAGGTCTAAAGATGACCGTTGACCTGAGGGTGTCCAGTGTGTGGAGGGATGATGATGTCACTTCCTGCGGAACAGGCTTTTGATGCTCTCATTGAGTGGCTCGGCCATCATCCTCATGGGCTGGTTCTGCAGCGCCGCCTCACGCATCTGGTGATAAATGTACTCGTTCTGTTTAAACATGCGCAGCTCCATCTCTGTCTGCACACGCATGGCCTGACGGGAGAAAATGAGCTAGTTCAACTCCAAAATCAAACTCAATAAGACAGTTTGTGTATAAATGTGTTTCCCAGTTTCAAGTAATGTGACGTAGAGAAAAGATGCATGAATTTCATGTTTTCACATGATCACAAGTGAAATGTGTGTTTTTGGAAATTTTTCTGCGAATTCCCATGTGAAAACCATGATGTGTTCCACATGTCATCCTATGGGTTTACATGTGATGCCTTGGGATTGACACATGTGAATTCGTTTGTCTTTTCTGTATGTCACAAGAATGGCAGATGATGTCTCTTTAAATGAGGTGTACCTCCAGGTCTTTGGTGATGGGATGGGTGGGCCCGTGTGTGATCATCAGGATGGCGTAGGCCTTGCAGATCATTCCATGACCGACCTCGATGTGTCCAGCCTGCCAGTGCGTCACTCCCGCTCTCATTGTGGCCATTCCCAGCTGGGCGTTATTCGGATGGTACAACTTTCTGTGTCAGACGCACAAAAACCTCTTCACGACTGCACGACACCAGCACAAAACACACGCACACACACTTACAAGTATCCCTCCACCATCTTGCGAGCGTAGAAAGCTGCCTCCTCGAAGAACTGCAGGTAAGAGAGAACCTCACTGAGCGTGCTCCACATCTTCAGCTGATAGATGTGTGTGTCCGCCAGAACATTCTCCTGCTTCTCCACACACTCCCGACAGATCTTCACCACCTGCACAAACATTCACAGCATCACAATAACTGCAGCTACACATTCTCTTTTGGCAACACAGCGACATTTAGACAACACAAATAAAATGATATCAAAATGCATTTAGTAAAAAATTATTACATGTAAGTGTACTGTAAAATGGAAATGGAAAATTTTAAAGAGGTAATAATTAACGGCATTGTAAAACTTTGCTGTAGTTTTCAATTACTTTAATCAAAACTAAAACACTTTTGAGATTCAAAATGAGCAAGCAGAGAGTGGCATTAGCTCAAAAAAACTGCAAAAAAGACTTTCTTCCTCTGAATTTTTCTCTTGTTTTCTGTTAAATTATTTCAAACTTCTTAAATTATGATACATTTAAATAAAAAGAAAAGTGACACAAGATATTTAGTATTATTTTATGATATATAATAGGTAAACTAGGTGAGGTTAGCTTGATTGAAACATTTCTGAACATTGAAACAAAACTGAACATTAAATCTACAGTAAATTACTGGAAAACCTGCTGCGAAATTAGGGGAAAGTTTAACGGTGTGTCATATATTTTACAGTGAAATCTATATAACATTCATCAAGACACAGATTTATTTTAAAAGAATCATGCTCTGACGGTCTCTTCTCTCTGATATCTTTTATATTATATTATAAGGTTTGGGTCTTTCATTTGATGTTGTTTAAAGTTAAAAGGATTATTTTCTGTGATGTGTTACCCAGATAATATTTTGTATTTGTGTGTATGACACCGTGCATCATCTTTATATACAGTACGCATTGGTCAATGCAAAATACTTTTTGATGAACTGATTATCAAAAGGCACAAATATTAGTGATCATACAGTATAAACACAATAAATCCATTAATAAAATATAACATTTTGACATGAGATTTTCTCACTAAGTTTAAGAAGGACATTAATACCAGCTGCTCTTTTTGCTCTTTGCACTTGGAAATAGTGCTGCACATTTTTTGGCATTGTTCTTATGTGATAAAATTATTGAAAGTCTCATTGTTTATAAAAATAGATATTTCATCATTTGGATATTTAATGTATTAAAGTAGAGTCACAAATGAAACTTATTTAATTAATTAGCTTTTTTGTTTGTGACAATGTATATTCATAAGTGTTAGTTTTCTAGCAATAAGCCTCTCGCTCCTGTTCTGTGTAAAAATGTGAGAATATTTTTATTGGGTTATTCAAACTTGTGCCAACAGAAAAGCTATGAAAATGGTTAACTTATGCATATCGTATGTATTTTTGTTGCTTCTTGTTGTTTATGTTACACTGTTAAACCGGATGAGTTGGCAGTACTCAAAACCTTTTTTCAGTTTTGAGGTTCTTTGATTACAAATTTTGATTACTGCTAAGTTAAAGTTCTAAGTTCTAAATTTGACTTATATATTTAATTTCTCATTTTAACGAAATGAAGTAGACAGAACATAAACAAATAAGTACACCAAAATTGCATTTTTAAGTTAACTAAACAAAATTCTTTAAGTTTCTGTACTTTGCATATGTTCTAGTCTTAATATGCATAAATCAAGCACTTTGACTTATACAACCCAAATTGAGCAATAAGAGACTGATCTCAGAACTGTCATTAGCCCAGTTACTGCTCACTGGTATCATAACACATGTTACAGGTTTAATGCAGCTTCACAGAGTCTAATCACATGACAACCACAAAACTGAAAAATACGTCAAACTCTTCTAAATATCAAAGAGAAGTGAACATTAAATAATAACAAGTTTTAAACTTTAAGAAAAACATATAAAATAATCATATATTGTTTTAATTTACTCTCCTAATGCAGTCTGACGCAAAGCACGCTGGAAATTGAAAATTGTTCTTGACCAATTGTTGAGTTTTAGTCAGAACTTCAAGTTAATCAAAAGTAATCATTATACTTTACTCAAAAGTAAAAAAGTATTTCAGGAACTTAAGATATTTAAGTAAGTATAACTTTTTTTATCAAATTAAGTTTACATTACTCAATCTGTTTGATAATTTTGAACATTTGGGTTAACAGTGATTCTAAGCATAAAAAACAAGAGTAATGCAGAACTGCTCCCAGAAAAACTAAAAGCAAGTAAATGCAAAAAACATCTCCACCCTATTAGTCACTTTTTTCAACTGTAAAGTGTTCATATGCTAATTTGACATACTGTATCTATAGAAAGAGACGACAGAACAACTCAGTACCTCGTTGTAGTTGGCATCTACACGAGCCTGTTCCATCTTCTCCAGCATCTTCAGACTGATTTCCGTTATTTCTTTCACGTTCTCTTCTGGTACCTTCAGAAGAGCAACAAAACACAATATCTGATCAACTATTCACCTGACATGTGCAAATGTTGTTGTATATGTTACTCTGTCTCATAGTTTAAAGCTGATTAAATCTACAACAACACGTTTTAAAAAATGTACTTAGATGTTTCCGCAGACCAAAGTATCATGAAGAAGTCTTTAAGGCCTGTGTAAGTGATGACATCCTGTGATAATCTCAAGGACGTCTATATATAACTCTTCTGTGTCACTGACCCCTCAAGACCTCCACAGGACCGCAGATAACCCTGTGACTCTCTCTTATTTCTGACGTGCACATGCCTCTGTGAATCATTCATGTGTTGATCTTTACGTCTGCCTGTGTGTTTCTGTGTATATATGACTATGTTCTCTGCTTCATGTGTTAATATTGCACACAATAAGGGTCGGCCAACAGGTGTCATGATCGCAAACTACAAAAAAGGAAACTTTTGATTTTCTCAAGTTCTGTCAAGTCAAGAGAGTGAGAAATGAGTGGATGTGATGTTGTTAAGAGCGTGTGAATGTACCGGGACTCCCTCCACCTCGGCTCCGGCCATCTTCAGATCATCTTTGGTTTTGTTGGTGCAGTGTTCACAGGTACAGTCGAAGAAATAGTGCTGCTTCAGGAGACGTCTGCGATCTTCTGACAGGTTCAGATAATCCACGTAAGACACGTTCACCTCCTCTCCGGGACTGATCTTACCCAGCGCATGCAGCTCGATTCTGTGACGGGACACAGTTAAAAGTGACTCACAGAAGACACACGTTCTGATTCTTCAAGGTGACATGAAACTAAACAGAGTGACACGTCTCTGTAAGTGCTGCCTTCAGCATCTCCTCTAGATCAAGTAAGAAAAGAGAAGCAAACACTACAATTAACTAACTACTCCAAACCTCTACAGTGAGTTAAACCAGACACGTGTTTGTATATAGACCCACACAATGATCATATACAAGATCTTAACTTGATCTGACAGCAGTGCTCGAGACCACACACACAAACACACACACACACACACCCAGACACACACACACGAACACTACACTCACTCACACACACACACACACAAACACACACACACCCAGACACACACACGAAAACTACACTCACTCACACACACAAACAAACACACACCCAGACACACACACAAACACTACACTCACTCACGCACACACACACACACACACACACACACACACGAACACTACACTCACACACACACACACACACACACACACGGACACTACACTCACACACACACACAAACACACACACAAACACAAACACACACACACACACGGACACTACACTCACTCACACACACGAACACTACACTCACTCACACACACACACACACACACAAACACACACACAAACACACACCCAGACACACACACGAACACTACACTCACTCACACACACACACACACACAAACACACACACACCCAGACACACACACGAAAACTACACTCACTCACACACACAAACAAACACACACCCAGACACACACACAAACACTACACTCACTCACGCACACACACACACACACACACACACACACACACACACACACACACACGGACACTACACTCACACACACACACACAAACACACACACAAACACAAACACACACACACACACGGACACTACACTCACTCACACACACGAACACTACACTCACTCACACACACACACACACACAAACACACACACAAACACACACCCAGACACACACACGAACACTACACTCACTCACACACGCACACAAACACACACACAAACACACACCCAGACACACACACGAACACTACACTCACGCACACACACACACACACACACGAACACTACACTCACTCACACACAAAAACAAACACACACCCAGACACACACACGAACACTACACTCACGCACACACACACACCCACACACACACACACACGGACACTACACTCACTCACACACACACACAAACACACACACACCCGGACACACACACACATACACACACAGAGAGGTGTAAAGAGAGAGGTTTAGTCGTGACAGCTGGAGAGTCAGATGTGCGTCGAGAGATTAGAGGTGAGAACAAATGGACGAGCTGCCCATCAACCACCTGCTGTTCAGAACAAATAATAGAAGATTCCTTCATGTGGATATATACCTGTATGACTGCTTCTGTGGAAAACAAAGCAAAACCCTGTCCTATAGAGCACACGTCACTCTTTACTGTTTTTATAAAGAAGAAATCAGTGGCGTTCTGACGTTTTCCTTTGTTCTTCCACAGTCAATCACACGAGTTTTGAGTGAAATAAGAATATTATTAAAACCCTTTCTGTAAACGAAATGGTTGATGTTAAAGCAGAGGTTTGTGTTTGGGTAGATGAGGATGATGATGGTGAAGAGGTACAGCGGATCAGACCCACCTCTTCTGAGAGTGAAACGCTGTATCAATAGCCGACTGACTGAAAGACAAATAAACAAACTGTTTGTGTCTCTCGCCGTCTCCGAGACTGAAGGAAACAGTTTCAACTCCACACACGCCAACAGCCAAACAACACACTTATCAGATTAAAAAAAACTCACATGTGTTTAAAGGGAAACTTCACCCAAAAATGAGAATTCTGTCATCATTTCCTCACCTTCCAGTTGTTCCAAATGTGTATAAATGTCTTTTTTCTGATGAACACAGAGAAGATATTTGGAAGAATGCATATAACCGAACTGATCTCAACACATTCACTCCCATAGAAGGAAAAAACACAATGATAGTCAAAAGTGCCCAAGGACCGTTTGCTGCCCCACATTCTTCAAAATATCTTCTTTTGTGTTTAACAGATAAAAATGATAAAGTAATGTTCCTACTATGAGAGGCAATGGGTGTTGAGGTCTGTCTGGTTATACACATTCTTCCAAATATCTTTCTCTGTGTTCATCAGAACAACTTGACGGTAAGGAAATGATCACAGAATTTTCATTTTTGGGGATTTTTTAAAATGAAGTGTATAACATTAAATACATCATCGACATATCAGTGTTTAGATGATCTGGATGAAATCAGAATAAAGGAGGAGTTGATGCAGCTGATGTTAATGAAATAAATCTTTTCATTGTTTGACGTCTGTGATCAAATCTACATCTACAACATTTAAGAACGTCTGACTCACAGAAACATCCCAAACCAGCTCATCACACACCGCTTTCCTACACAAGACCAGATCAAAGTCAGCGTTTAAATACACCATGTGATTTCTGACTGAGCTTCCTCGCAGGATTTCAGTTAACATGAACACATCACATGATCCCGTCACCGCTGGCTTCTTCTCATCTTCCCGCCTCTTTCACTTCAAACTCTCACTTCCTCTACACACATGATGTCTGACTTTCACCTGTCTGATCTCAGTTCACATGATGAGAGGATGGACGCGTGACTCACTTGCCGTTGTTGAGTATAACGGTGCAGTTGGGCCAGCAGTCGTGATTGATCAGACACAGGTTTGGAAACAAGCCCACACCCACCGCCTGAAGCCCCCTCTGGTCACTCATCATAAATCCGTTACAGTTGATCTGATGATGAAACACATCAAACGTGACGGCACAAAACCTTCAAAGCCTTTCTGCTTATTGAAATCAAATCAAATATCGGCTTTAAAATTGTTAACAAAAAATGAAACGCAAGAAAAATTTAAATGTTGCCTCTGAAATAGACTGAAATAAGTTTAAAGTCCTACAATTTGTTAACAAAAGTAAAATAAAAATAAATGAATCTTATTTAGCAACACAAAAAAATTAACAAATTAATAATAAAATGACAACTATATTTTTGACTAAAATGAACATAATTTCTAAATAAAAGCTGATTTAAAATATGAATGAAACTACATCAGACTAAAATCAAAACTATTATAAATTCATGACCCCATGAGAAGAGTCTAACATGACTGAAGGTCACGTACCACTCCGAGGACGTGTGAAATGCTGTGTACTGTGTGCGGTTTGCTGGAACGAGGCCAGAAGTCCAAGAAATTGTGGATGTCCACTTTAAGGTCCTTCATGTCCTCCTCAGACATGTCAGAGATGTGATCTTCCAGCTCATCCATGGTGCTCAGCTGCAGGTCTGACACTACACTGCCCTCTTTATCTGTCCGCCACATGACACGAGCGGCGAGACTAAAACAAACACAGGAGTCTTTAGAGAACAATCGCTTCAATGCATGCGTGAGCATGTGTGAGTGTTTTCTCGGACTCGTACCGGACATTCTCACTGGGTGCTTTGCCGTAGTTCTTGATGGCGGCACACTCGAGCTTGTGTTCCTCCCAGGCCGCCCGCTGACACGTTCTGTCACAGTACTGCGCAAACCTGCACTGACCGCAGCGCTGCAGCTTCTCCTGACGCCGAAAACAACCGTGACAGACGCAGGCCGCATGACTGCAGAGAGAAAACACAACAACATCATTGTGTGACAGCTATCAAAATCAGTCAAGTCACTGCAATGAATTATTATATAAAATTTAATATAAGTTTGCTCATCAAAAAAATGCTTCTTGATTCAAGAATGTTTAGACATTTTTACTGGAAAACAAGAAAAAAAGACTCAGTTATAAAGTCATTTTTTCAAGTGAACTTCATATTGTTTCCATTACCTTAATTTTTCATATTTAATATTGTGTGCATCCAAGTTATTTGAAATATTTGAATGTTTTTTGAAGGTAACGAAATACTTACTTACTTCCCTGGTAATGAGTTACTTTTATAATGATGTAACTCCGTTACTAGCTCAATTACTATTTGACAGAAGTAACTAGTAACTATAACTAATTACCTTTTTAAAGTAACTTGCCCAACAACAATGATGACCAGACAACAGTAAACCACAGAAAAACCCCTGAACTATCAAATCACAGTGAGCACAGCTGTGACGTGTCAGAGGAGATCTGGTCCTCCCATCTGAGTCTGGTTTCTCCCCAGGTTCTTTCTCCATGTATTTCTCATTGGAGTTTAGGTTCCTCTCCACATGGCGGGCTCACAGGGAGACTGCTGATATTACATATTATTATTATAGTATTTTAACGATCTTGCTTGTTCTATAAACACCATGTGCTGTACTGTGTTTTATCTTCTCTGTGATTTTCTGTTTTTCTTTTTTCCTTTAAAGCTGCTTTGGAACAGTTCACATGTATTGAAATGTATTGAAAGAGATGGTGGTCTAGTGGGTTAAACCACTGAACTGGTAAATCAAAGGTTGCTGGTTCGATCCCAGCAGCCACCACCAGTGTGTCCTTGAGCAAGACACTTTACTCCATGTTGCTCCAGGGGGATTGTCCCTGTAATAAGTGCACTGTAAGTCGCTTTGGATAAAAGCGTCTGCTAAATGTAAATGTTTATAAATGAAGCATCATTTAATTCCATCATTTACTTTGATTTATAGGCTTTTCCTCATTGAAACTTTCCATAATGTAGATTGATCAGAGTGTTACTATCTCTGTGGGGTCAAAATGATGTGTGATGCTCAATCAAATGTTGTTGTGTTGAACTCTCTTTCTCTCTTTTTGAGTTTGAATATGTGATGGCTGATGGGACATTCCGTACAGTCACGTCCTTGTGTGTGTGACTGCTCAAGATCTATTTATAACTGTAAACTATCAATGCTTTTCTTGTGTTGAATGATCACAGATACTTCCGGATAAAAACTCATCCATCAACAGGCCACGGATTAAAAATCTGATTTAGCCACCACGACGAATCAAACATGAAAGTTTCCTGTACTTTAAATACGTGCGTGACATATAAAACTTTCACGCTCATGTCCTTATGAAGCAAAATTAACCTTAAAGCCTCTTTCCAGTAATAAACAACTGATTTCCAATAAATCCTCCACGAAATGAAATGAAATGTGCAACACCCAGCAGTCACCACGAATCAAAATGATTATAAATGAAACGCAGAAATGTTTGTGTGATGGTTTGGTGAAGGGTCACAGGATACAATATATGGTTTAATACACAATATAAAAATCCTGATGTGTATGGAAAGAGCCCATTAAACATGAAAACACAACACGTGTGTGAGCTCATTCATGTTGAGAAGTAAAACTGATTTCACTATCCATATCTTTTATACTTCGATTTGATATAATGCTGTGGAACCAGAAGATTCTATAAGAACACTTAAAGTCTGATGTCATCACAGTTCAGAGTCATACGTGACACATTGCACAGCTTCTATAACACTGTGACACATGGCACACCTCAACATCAGATGTAAAGCGTGAGATGTGACGTTTTTAACATTGAGTCACTACAGAACATGATATAAGTCATCACACGTGTTTTTTTATATTGAACGACTACAGAGAGACAGACAGACGGATGATTGACTGCAGTGTGCTCATCTCACCTGTCAAACACCACCGAAGCAAAGGGAGCTTCAGAGAACAGAACATCTCCAGCCCAGAGTTCTTTAGTGGCCCGCAGACCTCGGCCTTTTCCTGGAGAGTCAAATACTTCCACAAACTCCATATCTGCCGTCCGGGTCCGTCTTCACACAGTCAATCGGCTTTTACTTGGCAGCTGAGATTCCAGAAGCACTTCATAAAACAGCTGACCCCTCCAGCCGTACCACCTCAGAGTTACCCACGGGGGTGTTAGACGACACCCCGAAACCACAGACCGGACGGACGTCCAGGAGCCCAAAGTGTCTGTGGAGAGGACATGAATCAGTACGAGGAGTAAATCCCGCAGGACATTTTATTAACTGTAATCTGTGATAAACGATCTCTGTGTTTCATCTGAATGGGTTCTTCCGTCGGTAAAGCTTCTCGTTGGAGGTCCTGAGGATATTTTTGTCTTTCAGCTGGAGCTGTCAGTCAAGAGACGTGTGGAGAACACAAGACAGCTGCCTGCAGCCGCATGTGTCTCCTGATTCCAGCATTTTCCCGTTCACACCGTCACATTCTGGTTTCTTCTCAGATCCAGAAAACTGTGAACCACAAGAATGATCAAATCATCATGTTTCCATTATTTGCTTACAGTCTGACTTCTCTGAAGACGATATAACGTTAAATTAGTGGAAGTGAATTCACACCTACAGTCACAATGACAAGAGTTTTTGATTCTTCCTGTTATTTTACATTCATACATTAAAGCATAAAAAAGTTAAACGCATAATTCTTTATTTTATGTTCAAGCTTCTGTGTTTTGCTTTATGAGCTTCATCCTGAGATGATTTTACACTAGAATAAAGGACTCTTGATATCTGCGCTAACAAAACAATTTTATTTAAACATTCATTTTCTTTTATAAGTAAATTCAAACCACACATTTCATTGCTATGTACAAAAGTAAAAGATTTTAAACACTAAGTGATTGAGATTTTAAAGAGCATAACAGACGTTACACTACATCACTGTCAATATTACATTTACCTTTATGCATTTGGCAGACGCTTTTATCCAAAACGACTTACATTGCTTTATCCTATACATTTTTCATAGTTATTTGCAATCCCCTGGGATCGAACCCACAACCCTGCGCTCTTACCACTGAGCTACAGGAAAGCTAACATTTATGATGTTAATAACTGTTTATTGACATTGTTTGAAGACTACACATATGATATTATTGTAATTAATTTAACGAACCCTATCTGGATAACACTTTTACCTTCACATTCCTGTAACATTTTGTCTTTGTCAAGGGCACAATAATTACAAACTAGGAGTGATCTTTAACACAAAATAAAACATCAAGCTGAATTCGACTGATGGCATCATTTATCTATTTAATTAAAGAAACTGTCAATTTGTTTCTGTCAATTTGCTTAAACGCAGCACGACAAAAATGAAGAGCTAATGTTCCAAACCCTAAATATAGTAAAAAAACTCTTCTTTTTCTTCTGTAACAACAGCAACTTACAGAAAAAGAATTATGGGTCACTTTCCTTGAAGCATGTATGTATAATGCATTATAAAAGTAGTTTTAAAGGATTGTAGCGTCTTATAAACAATTGTTATTACAGTTAATACATTATAACACATTTAAATTGGTTATAATTATTTACAACTACATTTAATGCATTACTACACACATTATGAAGAATTATAATGTATTTTACCCTTTATTAACTCTTTATAATGCATTATACATAGAGGCTTTAGTAAAGTCTTACTGAATATTCTAATTAGTGATAATTGAAAAAGAGTTTGTTCTAATCTCAATCTGAGACATGTTGAAGTCTTTCCATTACATGATCACAAGCATCCAAATGCTGAAGATCATATAGTTTAGACAGACTTTTGTTTTATTTTGCTTTCTCTGAACCAAAAGGCATGTGTTTTTATTACCGAAAGCAATTACATATTTTGCTAAGGAATAATATTGGATGTTTTGGCAGCTTTTTCATCATATACATTTACTTTTATTCATATGGTAGACACTTTTATCCAAAGCGACTTGCAATTAGGAGAGAAAGTAAACATTTTATCACTTTATCAGTTTTTTTTATTTCTCAGTCGGGGTGTAAGTCACCAAGTCCAACAATCTAAAACATAGCACCACATTGAAACTGAAATTACAATATCAGCCAGAGTAATTGATAATTGTGACTTTTTATAATTGTGCATCATTTTCAAATATATCTGTGCACAGGTATTGATGTCAAATACAAGGATGGTTGGATGAGGGAAGACTGGATGATAGATGTGTGGATCTAATAATGACAAATGTACAAAAAATGTCCACCTTTAGTTTGGTATTGACAGAAAATTCCCAATGAAGTCCATCCACTCCCACTTTTACAGTAATTGTATTGTAACTGTAGGTTCCAGAAACAAACTTGTTCATTGGTGGCTGAGATGTGTATGTTTGGTTTCTAAAATGAATCCACACAGAGGAATTGTGATACAGAAAAGACAAGAGTATTTTACAGCACAATGGGGGAAAAAACATGTGTTGACACCTGACAGATCTTTTTTTTTTAAAGGACTTTCATATTGTTTGTTTTCTGCACAGGTCAAACTGACAGTATTGTGATGTTAGGAAGTTAAAATACTTAAATACAGTAAGTATGTTTGGGAGTATCTGTACTTTACTTGAGTCTTTATATTTTTGCAGACCTTTACTTTCACTCTGATACATTTCCCCTAAGCATGTGTGTTACTACAAATAAAAGCATAGAAACAGATCTGAAATCATGACAATGCTGAACCAATCATTGGTTAAAGCTCAATGAGCAAGTGCAAAAGGTGTTCTCCACGATTAATGTCAACACAAGGTTTTAATCTGCTGCTGCTTTTGAAGACAAACAGACATTTTTTTCAGTTTCTATGAATGATGAAATGATTTCGTTGTTACAGTGATGGAAATGCAAGGAAAGAGAGATGTAAGGGCCGGACAGATATATTCAGATTTTGTTCAAAGTTGTTCTCTTAGAGGGATTTATTGGGGTGGGAGGGAACTATACTTTTATAAAGTTATAAAGTGAAGTTATACAGATGTTGTTTCTGAACTTGTATTTTGATAGTTTAGCACATTGGCAACATGTTGTTTCAGATGAAACACTGAGCTTGAGACACTGAGCTTCTTCAATGTTGTACATTTCTATGTAAGGACCATTTTTGATCTTTATGCTAAAAATAAAACACATTTGCTTCTTAAGTAGATTTAATATAAAAAGTACTTTTGATGCTTATGTACAATATTTATCTGTTACCTTAAGACTTTTACTCAAGTCATATTCTAAAAGATTACTTTCACTTCTACCAAAGTCATTTTCTGGCAAGATATTTGTACTTTTACTCAAGTGTTGCTTTAATATACTTTATGCATCGCTGCAGTAATGCAGTAATGCAGTTTTTGTAATGCCATTGATCGTTAGCATTTTGATAGTTTAGCATTTGCTTTTATTGACTATTATGCTTCTGTTGGATAGAAGACTAGTGCTAAAGTTTAAGTTAAAGTGGCATTTTGAAAAGTAGAGATGGACAATTCCAGCGTTATGGATGTGACATACAAATTCTCATAGAATTAAATTGTTATGATTATATTGAATCATCTATTTATATTTACTGAACCCTTGTTGATAGAGACTAAACATCAAAAAATGTCAGTCTATGAAAAATATACATTAAAAAAAGGGAAATAGACAAGTGTTATGAATGTGACAAGAAAAGGACGCGGTTTTTGGGGGACAATAAACTTTGTAGGATTTCTGTGAAATAAAATGCACAATCCTGAAGTAATAACACACAATGAATGGAGACGTGATGCCTCTTTATAGAACATCAAATAGTTTCTTTATATTCATTTTCATGTGTCCATTTATGAGGAATATGAAGCGTTATGATGAGACAATCCTGAAAATGGCTCTTTTCTGACTATGAAAAATCATGAAGTAAAAATAAAACAAATGCTTTACAAATGTGAAGAGAGATCTCGCGTGAGAATTTCAACCACCAAATGTTCAAACCTGAGCTGTTACCAGAGTAAAAATCGCTGGTAAAAACAAAATAATTTGTGGTAAGGTTGACATTTTCACGGAATTGCCCAGATTTTTTACAAAATGTGATTGTGGCAAGAAAATGAACTATTTGGCTAATTGTGTGATGTGGGTGTTTAACTGTGTTAAGAGTTTAAGTACTTTAAGTGTTGGTAAACGCTTGTTAGCAGTTGAAAACAACTGTAAATAAAACCAGTTTATTTTAAACATCATCACATGAAGCAGATGATTATAACAGACCGACTCGCTGTCTTTCATCATAAAACGAATCTAAAACTACTAGTTTAAAGCTGATGTACATGATCATCACCAGTGAAGATTTGGCCTGCTGACACGTTTATGAGTTCTTCGTATCGAGATAGTCTCGGCATTCTCCTCCTGATCTTCACATGATGACACATGAACATGGCGTCCCAATTAGACACAGATATTAAACATGAGACACACATGCGTGTTCAGGAAGTGGTTTCAAACAAAAATCTGTGAATGAAAATCATACACAAACGTCTCAGTCATCCGTGATGTTCTTCAGAGGCCCTAACAGAGGACAAATACACAGTAAAAGATGTGATCAGCCCTTCTCCGTGCTAAAGGCCCGCATGATAAATGACTCATTAGTCTTTTTTGAGGATCTCTTTAAATAAACGTGCATGACGTCACGTGACATGTTTAATTCTGTGTCTTGGTTATACGTTTTTCCAAAAAGGTCTGACGTCACATGTCCTTTCATATGAGAAATGTGTTTCATGGCCTTAATTCCCCTTTTTATGGCTCATACTGCTAGTGCGAAAATGAATTGGTTTCGCTTCGGTCTCTCGAGATAAAAGGCCCTCAGACTGCTGAGACGCATCAGATCATCGGCGAGCAGCTTCTTCAAACGACTTCTGAAGATGGAAATAATCTCCGGCGAGCGTAAGGATCTGGGCAGAGCTCTGTGCATCATCACAGGAGCGTCGAAAGGTTACGGCCGGACGCTGGCCGTACAGCTGAGCTGTCTGATGAAGCCCAGGTCCGTTCTCATGCTGGTGGCCAGAAGCGCGGATCAGCTCAACAAGGTGAAGGAGGACGTCAGGGCACTGAACGACGGACACAAGAAGCTGGACGTCCGCTGCGTGCAGGCAGACTTAGAGAAGACGGAGGGGGTGGAGAAAACCATGCAGGCAATTAAAGACACGTCTTCATCCGACATGGACCACTTCCTTCTGATCAACAACGCAGGTGTGTGTGGGTTCTTTTTTCCTTTAAACTGAAGGCAAGATGAAGAGGCGCTGGTTTTTCATCATGCGTAACCTCTCTCTTGGTCTCAGCCTCTCTAGGTGACGTGTCGCGCTCGGCGCTGACGTTCACAGACCCCGCAGAGGTCAACCATTACCTCTCTCTCAATGTAAGCTGCGTGCTCAGCCTGACGGCCCGTGTGCTGCAGGCGTTTCCTCAGCGCGTCGGTCTGCAGCGGACGGTGGTCAACATCAGCTCGTTGTGTGCGCTCAAACCCTTTCCATCGTGGGTTCTGTACTGCACCGGGAAGGCGGCCCGTGACATGATGTTCAGGGTGCTGGCGGAAGAGGAGCCTGACGTCCGAGTTTTGAGTTATGCTCCAGGTGAGTGACAAGTCTTTTATCTGAGTTTACTTGTCCACCGGTCAGAGCATCTCATGTGACATCTGCGTGTGTGCTGCAGGTCCTCTGGACACAGACATGCAGCTTCAAGCCCGTCGTTTCTCTGGCGACTTGAATCTCAGACAGTCTTTCTCCACCATGTTTTCTGAAGGACAGCTGCTCTCCTGTGAGGAGTCTGGTGCCAAACTCATGAAACTTCTGCTGGACGACGAGTACCGGTCAGGGGCTCATGTAGACTTCTATGAGCTCTGACGAGACTAAAATCACAAATGACAAGCTTGTGTACATAGTACTTATTTCTATTGATTTTATGGTACGGCATGTTGTTTATATATTTATGTGTTGTATTAATAAAGGCTTTAACTCCACGTGTAGGTTTTTTCTATAAACAGAATGACTGAATGTGTGACCGTCTTTCAGCTTTGACTCTTTGGTTTGTTAATGCAGCTGAGTACCTCTGGTGGTGATCGGACACATAACCAGACGAATCCGATCACACCCTGACAAATAAAGACAAGAAAGATTTCTTTATATATATATATGGAAGCGTATTAGTTGCTATTTTCAATTTGAAATGCAATACGCAGAATGGCAATGCAATTGTGTATTTAAATATACATTTTAAATAACATATGTGCAACACTAGGTGCAAAATTAAAATAAAAAATAAATTATATCTATTACATTTGCACACTAGTTTCAATATGTATATTTTTATCGCTCCTTAAGTTGCAAAATTAAAATGCATTGATTATATATGTTTTAGATAGTGTAGCAAAACTGTAGCAAAATGAAAATGTAATTATTATTCGCCCTGGCTAAATGCATGAACAATAACAGGTTGAACATATGAGATTGCATGTTTATTTACACACAGAGCGTTGAGTGTTGCAGAATTCAATGTGTCTTTGAAAACATGTACATGATGGATACGAATGACAGCAACATTCTTGCATTGAATGAACATATAAAACCTGTGACGTGTTGCAGACTGTAAACATTACGACAACATTAAAAGGGGAAACGTGAGTTCACCTCAAAACTAAAATTCTGTCATCATTTACTGTATGACAGGACCTGTAGGACTTTATTTCTCTTGCGAAACAAAATAAAAGCTTCGGTATTTTGAAAACTGCTGTGTCCCTGAAAAGTACAGTATTTGAGGGGACAGGATGTTTTTAATTGTGTTAAACCACAACTGTCGAGTGCACTCATTTAACTTCATGATGCACCGCAAAAACGAGTGAACAACCGATAACCGCTCACATCGCGCCGCTACTTATACCGAGTCTCGCGCTGGATGAATTCCCTCACCTCGGCACAAGATGGCGCCCGCAAAACTATTTAATTATTGAAGTTTAAAAACCTTTGTGTGAGAATCTAACATTTCGCCACACGAATACAAAAATAACCGTAGATTCGAACGGTTTGGTTTTATCTCATAAAAAATAACATTTCATCAAACCAACATCCATTTGACATGCGCCCTGGCTGACTGACATGATGACGTGTTCTGTGCGCATGCGCAATGGAATCGCCGTTTTGGGGGCGTTCCTGGCGTGCGGCAGATGGGCGTGGCGGAGGTGGGTGTGTGTTGCTCAGCTGATACACGCATACGCCGACTATCATCACCCGGTCCAGTCAATACAGATACCGTGCGGTTTATATGGACCCGCTGTGGACGCGACGGAACCGTAACGCCGCTGATGTGTGACGCGCGTGAATGTCCGCGCTTCTACAGCAGTGAGTATATGAGAGCGGACGCGTCAAGCGCGTCACTCATATCATACGCGAAACGACAGTGCTGTCGAAAAATAGAAGAATAGAGAGAGAGAGAGAGAGAGAGACGGAGATGAATCAGGCTCGCTCGAGTGGAGGTAAAGCGGTGTGTGTATTGTTGTCTCTGAGCTGATGTAGTGCAGTGATGGTGGAAATGAGAGACGCTCGTGCACTGGTTTCCATCTTCACAGCGCGTCTTTGTTTGTGTGGAGGTTCTGGAGAACAGCTCTGCATCTCATTGTGTCTAGTGAACAGAAAATATAGAGTGTGTGAGGGGCAAATGTGATGCGAGGACAGTTGTGATGTCACTGTAGATGTGATGCGAGGGAAGATGTCATGTTAGGATAGATATGATGTCACAGTAGATGTGATGTCATTGAAGACGTGATGCGACGGCCGATGTCATGTTAGTATTGATATGATGATGTCACAGTAGATGTAAGGGGAAGATGTGACATGAGGGCAGATGTGATATAAGGGCAGATATGATGTCAGAGAAGATGTGATGCGAGGACAGATGTGATGTCACTGTAGATGTGATGCGAGGGAAGATGTCATGTTAGGATAGATATGATGTCACAGTAGATGTCACAGAGGATGTGATGCGACAGCATATGTCATGTTAGTATTGATATGATGTCACAGTAGTTGTGGGTGGTAGATGTGATATATGGGCAGATATGATGTCAGAACAGATGTGATGTAGAAGCAGATATGATGTCAGAGTTGATGTAAGGGGCAGGTGTGACATGAGGGCAGATGTTAAAGCAGATGTGATTTAGGGGCTGATGTGATGTCACAGCAGATATGATGTAGAGGTAGATATGATGTCAGAGCAGATGTGATGTAGGGGCAGATATGATGTCAGAGCAGATGTGATGTAGGGGTAGATATGATGTCAGAGTTGATGGAAGGGGTAGGTGTGACATGAGGGGAGATGTGATTTCACAGCAGTAGTTTTGATGTAGGGGCAGATGTGATGTCAGAGTTGATTTAAGGGGCAGGTGTGACATGAGGGGAGATGTGACGTAATGGGTTGATTTTATGTGAGGGCAGATGTGATGTCAGGGCAGATGTAACCAGAACGTTCTGCACCGCTCTAAGCGGGCCTCAAAACGGGTCGGTCCGGCATGGGAGTCGGGCGCTCTAGCGAGGAGGCTAAAGACCACAGTCTCTAGCGGCTGTCGCTAGAGAGTCCTTGAGGCCGGGGAGTGAGGTTTACTTACTGCACAGCACTTCACTAGCTTGCCTCCGTTACACAGATTTCATGTATCCTGTTAAGATAGAGGTGATGTCAGGGCATATGTCATGTAATGATAGATGTGATGTAAAGGGTTAATGTGATGTGACTGCAGATGTGATTTCATAGCAGATGTAATGTTAGGGCAGATATGATGTGATGTAAGGGGTAGATCCATCATGATGGCAGATGTGATGTTAAAAAAGATGTGACATGGGGGGAGATGTGATGTCACAGGAGAAGTAAGGGGTGGATGTGACATGAGGATAGATGTGATGTCACAGCAGATGTGATGTGAGGGCAGATGTGATGTCAGGGCAGACGTAATGTTAGGATAGATGTGATGTCACAGCAGATGTGATGTAATGGGCTGATTGTATAGATGTGATGTCACAGCAGATGTGATGTAATGGGCTGATTTGACGTGAGGGCAGATGTGATGTCACAGCAGATGTAAAGTAAGGGCAGATGTGATGTCAGAGTTGATTTATAGTACATTTAGTCATTTAGCAGACGCTTTTTTCCAAAGTGACTTACAAAGAGTTTAAGGAGCAATAAGCGATATATCATACAGGAGCCATAATACAATAGGTGCTAAAACAAAGTTACTGGTTTCAACAAAAGCTAGACCACTAGTTGTAGATGTGATGTAAGGGGTAGATGCGTCATGAGGGCAGATGTGATGTGAATAGAAGTGTCTTCTAGATGAATGAAAGTAAATGTTATGTTTCTGATATCTTAGTGTTTGAGGCGTGTGGACGGAGGTGCTGCAGCAGCTGTGATGCTCCACATGGAGGGTTGCTGGGTTGAGTGACGCCAGCATGGGCAGCGTGGGCAGCGGTGTGGCCGGAGAGCAGGAGTTTGCCATGAAGAGCGTGGGCACGCGCACCACCCTCCCTCGCGGCCCGCCCCTGTCCCGGCGCGGCCCGTCCGACCGCAGCTTCAGCGCCGAGCGTCTGCATGCGCCCCCCTCAGAGGTCTCCAGCAGCATCACTACGGATCGAGCACAGCTCAACAGCACCTCCTCTCAGCTGGAGCGGCTACCCAGCAACGGGAACGGGCCGGAGGGTAACGGCACCAGCCGCAGAGACGCGCATAGAAGCGGCGCGGTGATGTTGTTGGACGCCTGCGGTAACGTGCTGGGACACAACAAAGAGAAGATCCAGAATGCACCTGTGAAGGGCAGAGATGGAAACACGTCCAAGAGGGACAGTCGCACGCCGCCTAAAATTCTGACTGTGTCTGAAAAACTGGAGCAGGCATGAGAGACACAGATTTGATTATGAGATATGATCGTGTCGTACGATTTGTGTGATTAACAAACTCTTTTTTGTCTTGTAGAATAATTCTGCACTGGTCCGGCCATCTGCCTTCAAACCTGTGGTGCCCAAGAGTTTTCACTCCATGCAGAATCTGGTGGGGCAGTCCGGAGGCGGAAGTCGTTCGGCCGGGTCTGGAGGAGGTTCCGACGCCCCACAATCCCTCTGCGAGCAGGACAGTCCCGACAGAGACCCTTCAGTGGGAAACGACGGTCAGGGCATGTCCGACTCGGGCAGGAACTCTCTCACCAGTCTGCCCACATACGCTGGTCCGGCCTACGGCCCCCCTCAAGCTCTCGGCCCGCTGAGCGCCTCCACCAGTCACATCAACAGACTGGGATCCATCGGAGCGCCCCTGGACAAAGCGGACAAGAGCAACTATCAGAACGGTCTGAGCGTGTCAGACAGCTGCCGGTCGTCGTCAGGAAAAAGCTCTTTATCATACCGGAGACTCTGTCATCTAAAGGACACGTGTGCCGCCGTCCAGCCGTCTCCTTCCACCGATGACATCATCCAGGACCTGGAGGACCGCCTGTGGGAGAAAGAGCAGGAGGTGATTTGTACTGTGTGATGCGTGTTTAGAATGTTTCAGTATGAAGATGGATTGTGTTTGGTCGGTAACTCTGTCGTGCGCAGGTGCTTCACATGAGGCGCAATCTGGATCAGAGCGAAGCGGCCATCGTTCAAGTGTTCGATGAGAAGCAGCGGGTGTGGGAGCGTGAGATGGAGGAGCTGCGGCAGAATTACGCCGGGCGTCTCCAGCAGGTGACCCGTCGGGCGCAGCGCACACAGCAGGCACTGCAGGCTCACACCGCCCGACTGCAGCAGGACAAGAGTCGCCTACAGGAGGAGATCGGTGCCCTGCTCGCTCAGAGAGAAGAGCTGGAGAGAAAGTGCCTGGATTACCGCAAGGAGCAGGCTGACATTCTGCCCCGACTGGAGGAGACCAAGTGGGAGGTGTTTTTGAAAATCCCTTACAGACTACTTCATTACCACACTGTTAACCCGGATAAATTTGCCAATTCCAAAATATTTTCTTTTTTGAGTTTTAGAGGTTCTTGGTTTAAGTACGCAGGACTTTCAAATTTTGATTAATGCTATGTTTAAGTTCTTACCAAATCTTAGCAAATGTAATTTAAATATTTAATTTATCCTTTTTAAGAAATTAAGTAGACAGACAGATATGTCCTAGTCTTAATATGCATAAATGAAACACTTTGACTTATACAACCCAAATTGAGAAAGAAGAGACTGATCTAAGAACTGTCATTAGCCCAGTTACTGCTCACTGGTATCATAACACATGTTACAGGTTTAATGCAGCTTCACAGAGTCTAATCACATGACAACCACAAAACTGAAAAATATGTCAAACTCTTCTAAGAGAAGTGAACATTAAACACTAACAAGTCTTTAACTTTAGTATAAACATATAAAATATATATATTTTTTTATTTACTCTCCTAATGCAGTCTGATGGAAATCCTTCTTGACCAATTGTGTTAAATTAAGTCAATCAAACAAGGAGCAAATCCATTTTTTGAGTTTTAGTCAGAACTTCAAGTTAATCAAAAATAATCATTGTACTTTGTTTCAGGAACTTAACATATTTAAGTAAGTAGAACATTTTCATAAAATTAGGTTTACATTACTCAATCTGTTTGATTATTTTGAACATTTAGCTTTAGAGTGCAAGATTCATGTTAGATGCGCAGATCATATCAGTATGAAAAGCACATTTCATTTTGTTTGGTCGAAATAAATACGAGTGAAATCAGAGCATCCAGGTCCCTGCTTGCAAAATCCTTGCAGACAAATGTAAACGCTGTGATTCTTCATCGGAGGTCAAAGTTTATGACATGTTTTACGTGCGGTTTGTTTGTCGTGCAGCTGTGTCAGAAGGCGGGTGAGATCTCTCTGCTCAAGCAGCAGTTGAGAGAGAGTCAGAACGAGGTGACGCAGCGAGCGGGTGAGATGGTGGCCCTCAGGGGTCAGCTGAAGGAGCTCAATGCTCAGCTGAAGGAGCGCGAGGACACCATGATGGGCCTGAAGGACTCGTATGCAAACAAGAGCCGAGAGCTGGAGAGATGTGAGGGAGAGCTGAAACGAACACTGACCGAGGTACACGTTCTGTTCCGGCCGGTCGCTCTCACGTGCTTCTGAATGTTTCGTTGTAAGCAGACGGTTTGTGTGTTTGCAGGTGTCTGTGTTGCGGGATAAACTGGTGGTGTTCGAGGCGGAGGTTCTGGGTCTGCAACGGGCTCTGACCGAGCTGGGATGTAGGAGCGAGCGCAGCGCAGCGGCTCTGAGCGGCAGCAGCAGTTTACCCTGGGCCGGCATCCACTCGGCCCGCGCGCCCGAGACCCTCGCCGCCCTCGCGCCCCTCAGCGCCACTGTGGACGCTTTCCTCAGCCTGCAGAGCGACGAGGCCAAAGCGCAGCGTCAGGAGGCGGGCGAGCTGCGCAGACAGCTGGAGCGTCTGCAGGGCGAGCTGCATCTGGAGAGGCAGCAGAGAGAGAGACAGGCGCTCACCTTCGCTCACGAGCGTCACACCTGGCAGGACGAGAAAGAGCGAGTGCTGAAGTATCAGGCTCAGCTGCAGCTCAGTTATGTGGAGACGCTACAGAGGAATCAAGCGCTGGAGGAACGTGTCGGTCAGCTGGCCACCACGCCCGGCTCCCCGCCGCTCATCAGCATCTCAATACCCGTCCCGGTGAGCGCCGCGCTGACGCCGACCGCAGAGGATCCCAAACCGCCCGTGATGCATCAGCTGGCTCCTCCGTGGCCCGGACCGTCACGCTTGGAGCGGATCGAGTCAACGGAGATTTAGACAAAGAGAGATGATTGAGCTGACACACACGTGTTCTTCAGCTGTTAACCCTCTGTGCCACACCGTCACCCTGCACATCAGTGTCCTGAATACTTTTACTGTTCAAGAAAAAACTATGTGTTTTGTGACTAATAATGTTAGTCACATGACGTTCCATTTTCTTTTGGATTCTTAAAGGAATAGTTCGACTTCAAAATGAAAATTCTGTCATTATTTACACGCCCGTTATTTGCAAACCTGCCCGAGTTTCCGCACAACACAAAAGAAGAGATTTGGAAAAATGTCGGTGAGAGAAAACCGTCGGTCCCCATTGACTTGCATTGGTTTTGTGTCCGTGCAATAGAAGTCACTGGGGACCCACGTGGCACGGTTATCAACATTTTCAAAATATCTACTTTTGCATTCTGCAGAAACAAGAAAATCACACGGGTTTGACACGAGAACAGGTCGAGGAAATGATGACAGATGACTTTAAATCCTACAATCCTGGATTTTAAATCAGTTTCCAACAGGGATGCAGTCTCTTCATGGCAGACTTTTGTCTAGATCCAGTATTTGTTCATTTGGATGTTGTGTTTGTGCATGAAAACACAAGGGTGTGATGATGTGCGCCACAGAGGGTTGAGGAACTGATCAGTGATGTAAAGGATAAACTTGTGGGTCTGCCGAAGGATGTGTGTTTGATAGACTCAACACAATCATTCATTCGTTCTTCAAATGACTGCAGTGACGCAACATGAACAGCAGAGGTCACGAGAGCTTTCTTCTGCACACAAGATTACTTGAATGACTGAAACACAATTTCCTGTTTTATTTGTTTGTAAAATCAACGGAACCAAATGTGGAAACTGATTCTTTCCATATTGACGGACTGTGGAGGATTCGAGCTGTTCTGTAGAGAGCACTGACGGAAGTGTGTGTGTTCTAATTCTAATATTGTTCTGGAGTGTTGTGGGTTTACACACAGCTGTGAATATGATGATGAGTATTTATGTGAAATCGTTATTTCCAGTATAACAAGACATTGCGTGTGAATATTTTGAAAAGACGATCATGATCGTTCTTTCATCCTTCTGATTATTGTGAATCGATTAAGCTGCCATTTAGCTTTGTTTTGTTTTTTATTAAACATGGCCTGTAAAAAGTTTGCACCTATTAACATTAGCCACAACCATGTTCCTTTTGGTGTGTTTATGATGTATTTATTTGATTTGTCGAAGTAATTTATTGATTTAGAGATGAAATGTTTTTCTACTTTTAGTGTTTGTATTTATGTTCCTGTAATGACTGGTCAACCCAATCAAAAACCATTTCAAACAATAAAGACAAATAAATCAAAAAGCTCCTCTGAGAAATATTGAGTATATCTATATACATGTGTATGTGCTCTTTCTGCACCACAGACATCAATATGATCAAAACGTGCATTTTAAAGACGAGAGTATTTCCATCAGTAAAAGACAGATGAGCATTCACATAGCGAATAAAAATAACAAAGATACACTTCCTGTATAAAACTAAGTTGTTATGGTATCGTGTTATAAAAAGTGACTTGCAATTTACAGAGAAACAATTGTTGAAGAAAAACAAGTCATTTTATCTCTTGACAACAGAACAAAAAGTTTAGAAAAATCTCTTAAAAATGACTTAAACAAAAGAGTGAAAAGAATCAGGAAGATTTTCCCGCCAGCAGGAGGCGCGCGTGTCTTCTCTCCCGGAAGTAGTCATGACGACGACAGCGGCGCTTCTGCTTCCGCTCACGGCGGTGAGTTTTTTTAATGTTCAAATGTTGTTTTTTTATTCTGTCATCATTCATTTATTAAAGTCTGTGTGATCGGGGCCGAATTTTTGATACGCGTGCATCACTGCGTTTAATGTGTTAATGCAGTTTATTTTACAATAGCTGACAACAACATGAATATAATTATATCTTTGTGAATATATCGTCTTTAATATCGTGGGGTACTCTGGTGTTTTCAGAATATGAAACTCTATTTGTACACAATTATTATCACCAGAACACTTATTGTGTGTAGCGTCTACAGTTTGTATTTACACATGATGTGTATTTTGTTTAATATGATATGTTACAGACTGTAGACTTTTTATCCCTCTGTATAGTGTTGTGGAGCACAAATACTGTTGTGTTTATAGTCTGAAAACAAAGTGAAATGTGCTCATATATTACCATTTTGAGCTATGACTGATCGTTTTACATCTGAGCCAAACACATACAAACATGAGAAGAAATAAACTGCCTTTAATGTTATTTTGAGGTATTAAACATGGAAACAGACCTTTGATGATTGTGTAGTATTGTGTTGAAATATTCCTGCTGTTCATAGATCTGTTGTGTCAGATGTGGAGATTATGGTTCTCAACCTTTGTGAAGCACATTTCCAGACCACAATACAATGCAACAAGGTACGTCACAAAAGCAGCAATGCTGTGTTGTGTATTTACACACTTTTGTGTTCACATTGTGGTTCACATCTCCAAGATCTTGTGTCAAGGTAGTGAATAAAGGTCATTGTGAGAAAAGCTTGTGTGTATTATTCAAATTTATTTATAAATCACATTCATGTTTGTGCAATTTTAAATATCTTTTTCTGCTTTCCTCAGAAATGACTCTCACCTTTACAAACGTTGTTATTTCTGAGTTTGGCCGTGGTTTTATTCTGAGCGGAGAGGTTTTGTTATTCTGAAGTATGAGAGAGGTCTTGTGTAGTTGCTGCGTCTGAACTGACCTTGTGATGTTCTCTGCCCGGAACAATGTTTGTTTCTTACAGCTGTGTGCCGACGGTTACGATGTCACCAATCTTTTGTCCGAAGACCCTCTGACACGCCGCAGAGGTCTCAGACTGGAATATTTCCTGCTGCCTCCGCTGCACGTCACCCTGGCCTTCCGGGTCAAGATGGAGCTGTGTCGGGTGGATGTGGAGTTGTGGCCCTGGCGTTCGGATCAGGGGAAAAAGTCCCGCAGACTGGAGATCTTCAGCTCTCCGGATGGAGACGGCGGACAGTTCAAGCTCGTGTCTCGGTGTGATTTGCAGGACGAAGTTCAGGTGCGTTTCCATCACCCAAACTTTAAACCTCGAGCCCCGTTCCTCGATCCTCCACCGCAGGGCCCGGCGCAGATCAGACGTGTGGATCTCTGGAGCCGCGGGCCGCAGTCTCTGGACTCTGTGGCTCAGCTCCGGGTCAGTATTCCATACAGCGGAGCTGCCACCGCGCTGGGAATCAAGTCTCTGGCTGTTTGGGCCGTGCCGGCTCGCTGCTGTTCGTCTTCTGAAGTGGAGAAGTTTCACGAGGGGCACCTGAAGAGTCTGCGGATCAACCCTCCGTCAGCTGTTCCCACCTCAGAACCTCTGGAGCCGGACGATGTCCCACCTGATATTCCAGAAGAGTTCCTGGACCCGCTGACACAAGAACTCCTGGTGTTTCCCATGATCTTACCCAGTGGAATGGTGATAGATAACAGCACTTTAGAGGAATACCAGAAGAGAGAAGCTACATGGGGCCGTCTGCCCAACGACCCGTTCACCGGTGTTCCTTTCGCACAAAACTCCAAACCTCTGCCCAACCCTCTGCTCAAAAGCCGCATTGATCGTCTGGTGCTGCAGACGGGATGCACAAGAGTCCAGAACAAACTCACGAACAAACCGCAAGCCTCCAGACTCATCGTATCGACCGAAACCTGCACAAACTCTAACAGCGGTGACGATGATCCAGAACCTACAGCGTCACAGTCAAGATCTCTAGATGACGCTAGACGCGATGAGCCTGTGGCCTGTACAAGAGAGTCAGCCCTCACGAGCAGAAAAACTCTTAAAAGAAAGTATGAGTGTAGTTTTCCTTCCAGCGCGGTTGTTTGTGATGCTGTAACACATGAGACGGTCGCTCACACCACCACAGGTCTGAACATCACACATCATCACTAAAGAACACTGATGTGTTTGATCTGTGTGTGTTTGTGCTCACGTTTGTCTTGTGTTTCAGAATCTCACGAGCAGCGTTTGGCACACAGTTTAGATGAAGCTCTCAATCAAGCCCTTCATGGATTACCCACATTCACCTCACAGAGTAAATCAGCCTCCAGCCGTGACGCTTCAGATGGTACGACACTGCAAGTGATTTCAAACATTACGCCGAAGCTTTCACATCAAATGTTGTGGTTTGATGTGTTGTGTTACTTGTGTTACAGGTCAGCACAAATGTTTGTTTTGTTCGTGTTTGATGAGTGTTTATTCTTGGAGCGTGTTGTCGTACTCTCTGCCCTGTGGACATCTCATGTGTGGAGCGTGTTTACAGAGCAAACGCCCTTCAGACTCTCAGAGGTTAAAGATCGAATGCCCCGCGTGCGGCACGTTTGCTTCCAGCGGTGACATCACACGGGTGCATCATTAAACCACGCTTATGTCTTTGTTTTTTTTTATAAAATAAAGAAATGAACATGTATTTTACTGTGTCAAGTTCAGTACAGTATCTGTAAGTTTTATAAAAACAATGTGAAGTTTATTTCTGTTGTGCTTTTCACAATTTTGTGTTTTTGCAAAGCAGCTGAACAGAAAACACTATAAAAATAAAAATATGATATTTAAGCAAATCCTTTATATGCAGCACTTTTATATTCAAAGCATAGGTAAGCTGAATTTGAAGAGTTTGGTTCCAAAATAAGATACATTTTTATTGCGTATTCCAATTAATATCAATCAAACTGCAGTTGTTTTGTTTTGATTTATGCCATAATTACTCAAGAAATACAGCTAACTTACATAATAAAAACATGATAACATTATAAAAACAGAATCATCTCATTTTGGAACCAAACTCTTCATTAATTTCTTATATCATTACGTAGTTAATGCTAATACATCTTCAGACCAGCAGTTTAACAGTGTCAAGTGATGCAATAGCTGTGTTGTGTACGTGGCTGTATGTTCATTTATCAATCAGATCTGATCTCTCGCTAGTTTCTGAATCCTGATCGTGCTCCGGCTGATGTGACGGTCTTCAGAATCTCTCAGCATTCCTCCAGGACAGCAAATATTACATTTAATTCAATGTTGAACCAAAATTCATTCCAAGTCCATAATGTGTGACTTTGTTTCTGGACGAATTTATGTTTTTTTTAGCCGGAAGTGTGTAGTTTCAGCTTTTATGTTTGATATGGTTGTTGTGCGGGTTTAACTGTGTTTCAGAATGTTCATCTCGAGTGAAGTCTTCGTCATGTTCTACAGAGCGTCCCGGGATCTAATGCAATATAAAAACAACACGAAACCTCAAGTTGATTTCTGTCGTAGTAAATGAGCTTCTGTGAAACGCATTAAATGTGTAAGATGGTCTATTCTGTGTGTTTGTTGTGTAAATGTGACATCAGAGCAGGTTCCTTGAGCTCATTGTGTTGGAGGATTGAAGCGGTGAATGGAGGATGATGGAGAAGCTCAAGGCTGATGTGTCTTTGTGTGATTATGAAGCGCTGTGACCTCTATCATCTGTTTTTACTCTGAAGAAACCTTCTCTGTGTTCTCCACACAAACACATGTACATGAAGGACACACACACACACACAAAGATCTGTCCTTATGCTCTTTACTCCTTCATTTGTTCAGCCTAGAAATTCAGAAGTCTAAATCTGATAAAGATGCAAATGACAAAAAAATATAACTGACCTTTTTAGCCACTTGTGATGAGAAAATTCCACTGTATGTTTTGAAGTTGCTGAATATATATTTTATCTAAATCCGCTATAGACCGCTTAGAAGTTGCAGTCCTAAACCTTTTTTATTAAGTAAGACTAAATGTAAAGGAAAGTCTATTTTTTGTTGCTGTGGCTTCAGTAGTCCTGCAGTGACAAATGTGCATATACAGTTGAAAGAAAAAGTATGTGAACCCTTTGGGCTTACTTGGATTTCTTCATAAATTGGTCATAAAATGTGTTCTGATCTTCATCTAAGTCACAACAATAGAGAAACACAGTCTGCTTAAACTAATACCGCACAAATATTATACGTTTCATGTTTTTATTGAACACAACATGTAAACATTCATAGTGCAGGGTGGAAAAAGTATGTGAAACCCTAGACTAATGACTTCTCCAAGAGCTCATTGGAGCCAGGAGTCAGCCAACCTGGGGTCCAATCAATGTGATGAGATTGGATGTGTTGATTAAAGCTGGCCTGTCCAATAAAAAACACACACCAGTTTTGAGTTTGCTGTTCTGAAGAAGCGTTGTCTGATGTGAACCATGCCTCACACAAAAGAGCTCTCAGAAGACCTACGATCAAGAATTGTTGATTACATAAAGCTGGAAAGGGCTACAAAAGTATATCTAAAAGGAAAACATTAAACAAGAATGGACTTCATGGGAGGACACCACGGAGGAAGCCACTGCTGTCCAAAAAAAACATTGCAGCACGTTTGAAGTTTGCAAAAGAGCACCTGGATGTTCCACAGCACTACTGGCAAAACATTCTGTGGACAGATGAAACCAAAATTGAGTTGTGTGGAAAGAACACACAACGCTATGTGTGGAGAACAAAAGGCACAGCACACCAACATCAAAACCTCATCCCAACTGTGAAATATGGTGGAGGGGGCATCATGGTTTGGGGCTGCTTTGCTGCCTCAGGCCCTGGACGGATTACTGTCATCGATGGAAAAATGAATTCCAAAGTTTATCAAGACATTTTGCAGGAAAACTTAAGACCATCTGTCCGCCAACTGAAGCTTAACAGAGGATGGACGATGCAACAGGACAACGACCCAAAGCATAGAAGTAAATCAACAACAGAATGGCTTCAACAGAAGAAAATACGCCTTCTGGAGTGGCCCAGTCAGAGTCCTGACCTCAACCCGATTGAGATGATGTGGCATGACCTCAAGAGAGCGATTCACACCAGACATCCCAAGAATATTGCTGAACTGAAACACTTTTGTAAAGAGGAATGGTCCAAAATTTCTCCTGACCGTTGTGCAGGTCTGATCTGCAACTATAGGAAACGTTTGGTTGAGGTTATTGCTGCCAAAGGAGGGTCAACCAGTTACTACATTTCGTTACACTGTACCTGTATATGTGTAATGACAATAAAGTTGAATCTAATCTAATCTAATCTAATCTATTAAACCCAAAGGTTCACATACTTTTTCCACCCTGCACTATGAATGTTTACATGTTGTGTTCAATAAAAACATGAAAACGTATAATTTTTGTGCGGTATTAGTTTAAGCAGACTGTGTTTCTCTATTGTTGTGACTTCTGATGAAGATCAGAACACATTTTATGAAGAAATCCAAGTAAGCCCAAAGGGTTCACATACTTTTTCTTTCAACTGTATGTGACCCCCGACAACAAAACGTCTTAAAGGTCAATTTTCCAAAATGAAGATTTTTACATCATCTGAAAGCTGAAGAAATAAGCGTTCTATTGATATATGGTTTGTTAGGATAGGACACTATCTGGCGGAACAACAACTTTTTACAAAGCTTACAAAAAGTCACTGTAGCAGACCATCCACTCACAAAAATAATGTTTTTATACATTTAGGGTAGGAAATTTACCAAATATCTTCATGGAACATGATCTTTACTTGATACCTTAATGATTTTCTGCAAAAAGAAAAATCTGTAATTTTTAACCCCTACAATGTATTTTTGGCGATTACTACAAACGTTCCCGTGCTACTTAAGACTGGTTTGTTGTCCAGGGTCACATATTATAATCAGCGAACTCTTAATATGATCAATTGTATTGAAGAGGTCTTGTTTAGGATGTGTGTGTGTGTCTGATGACGCCGGTGATTTAAGATGAGCGTCGGATGCAGGACGCTGCGGTAGTCATGGAAACAGAAACATAATGGATTAAATAATAAACTTTCATGCCCGTCCACCACACTGTTCTCTATGGTGTAGTTTATCTGCAGCTGAAGATTCTGATATATTGTATAATGTATTAATCACACCACAAACTGATTAAAGCTGGAGTTTAAGTCTCTTGTCCTTAAACTTGAAAGCTATTTCTTGATAATCAGAATAGATTCTGATGTGTTGGAAAATGAACGTCTTCTGAATATTTTAATAGAATGCATTGATTTCATAAACAACATCTGCAATACTGCTATGTGTAACATTTCATTCTGAGCGTTCTTTTCCGTACTGATGTGCTGATTTTAAATGACTGAAGTCAAGTTATGTCAGAAACTGGGATGAAGACTTATTTGCATCAGAACACACACACACACAAGTTTATTGTTTTAATCCTTTATTATCCTTTATTTAATTTCTACTGTGCTCATCTGCTCACTTTAACATTTTGGATCTCTGAATGGTCTGAGTTTCATGTATTATTTTTATGAAATTGTTCTTTTGTGGTCCTGCGTGTCCATAAATAATATGGAAATGTTAGCTGATGTTAGTGTTAGTGCAGCGTTGAATACTGAACAGTCATTTCTCTTGTTTTGTCTCGAGCTCAGATGAATCAGATATTTGTGATTTTTCCAGATTGACCTCTGCGTCAGTTCCACATTAACACCTACATCACCTCATCCTCTTCCTCTTCTAGTTTTACATTCAAAAGAGTTACTTCATTTTTATTGATTTTCTGTATTTTACATTTACATATAATTTACATTTAGTCATTTAGCAGACGCTTTTATCCAAAGCGACTTACAGGTTAATGGAAGCAATTGGGACAACATAAGGACAACAAAAAGCATAATTGCAATCAAAAAAAGAAGACTGGTCTCATATAACCTAACATTGGATACAGATAAAACATCTTTTTTTATAAAGAGTAGAAAAGAAATAGAATTCAGAACTGATCAGTAAGGTGTTGATGGAATAAATTTTAATCTTCCCAAAAAACTATGAAATATCAGTTGAAATAGATCTTTGTGATTTATTAATTCTTGATATAGATACAGTGCAATAGTTTTCTTGAGCATTCACACATAGTGATATTTAAATGTTTTTTGATGGTCAGACACTGAGTGCTTATCAGGTTGTTCAATGATGATTTTAAATCAAATCAAACTTTACTGAAGTCCTTTGAGTATCCAGACAGTAATACTAAACAAATGGTCATTTTGACAGCATCATGTCATTTGATGATGAATACAGTTATATATTTTTGTAAAATGGGAGGAGTCTGATGATGCTGCTGGTCCTGATGCTGCAGGTGTATATAAGCGTCAGTGAGCATCAGTTGAGTTCAGTGTGTCGAGATGTCCGACTCTTCGCTTCCCGTGTGTGTCCTCTGCATACTCGCGCTCTCAACACTCTCGTCCGCATGTTACATTCAGAACTGCCCGCGCGGAGGGAAGAGATCTCAGCCGGACCCCATCAGACAGGTACAAACATCTTTACTGATCATCAATACTTACAGCAGCTTTTCATCTTTTTAAGTTTGCACAGATTTTAAGTTACAAATCTGTTTGTGTTCTGAAATATTAACTTGACCCTGAAGAACGAACTTTTTCATACAGCATTTGATTTGCTATGTATGTCATATTTCCTGAACATTGTATTTATATCTGGTTTATAAAGTTTGACAAAGAAGAGAAAGTCCCTATTAGTCTCTCCGTTGTTTGTCATGAGTTTTCTTCTCTCCCTCTCTCTCTCATAGTGTATGAGGTGTGGTCCGGGGAATAAAGGCCGTTGTTTTGGTCCCAGTGTCTGCTGTGGAGCCGGTCTGGGGTGTCTGGTGGGTTCTCCTGAGACTCTGAGCTGTATGGAGGAGAATAATGTGTCCAGTCCCTGTGAGACGGGTGGGAGATTGTGTGGAGCTGAAGGTGGCCGCTGCGCCGCTCCGGGGGTCTGCTGCCATTCTCGTGAGTCTCACTCATTACCAGTGTTAGGTGTAACTAAATCACTAAGTAATGAGTGACTGTCATTTAATAACCTTTGCTTGAAAAAGTAAAGGAAGAGATTACTCCTGTAATTTAATGTCAGTTACTTCTGATGTAATTCAACTCAATACTGGAGTGAGTCATTTGTACAGTCATCTATGACACTGTTGAAGATGTCATTAGTAACTATTGTAATTCATGACTTTTTCAGAGTAACTTACTCAACACTGCTCATGACAAACTGATTCTTCACTCTTTATGTCAATCTGAAGCTCTGGAACTTGTTGTTTTACAGAGAGCTGTGTTCTGGATTCAGAATGTGTGGATGACGTGAGATTCGTATCTCAAGACAACGCTTCACAGAAGAAGACTTCAGGAGATCTGCTGCTGGATCTGTTGAAGCTCATGTCACGGGGTTAACACGTGATCTCCAGCTGTGGATCTTCATGTACACACACAGAGAACACGGAACCTTCACAGAACTCTTGCAGTAATGTTAAAAGAGCATTTTATCACACATTATACATGTCTTATCAAATGTTACTCTTACATTGTTAGTGGAGCGTTTCAATCCTTTTTCATTGAACATTTGATAGTTAGCTGGCCGCACATGAACATGAAGGCGAATCTTTTGTGTTCCTGTTGATGTTTGTTGTTCTACAGGTTTGAGTTTATGGCTGCAGATGTAGCGTGACCTGTTGATGTTATTGTATTGGTATAATTCAGAGCTTTTAAGGCCAATTAAATGTGTGACAATTAATGGCCAGTAAATACCCGCCTGTCTTTCTTCATTCATCTGTACTTGTGTCTCTCTTTGACAGACGCTGTCAAGCAGGTTTCTTGTGGCTTCCACATAAATCTAGAAGACAGAGCATTTACATCATATTGTTGCTTCATTAAAACAAAAGAATTCTAATTATTATAATTGACAGACCCAAATGGGAGGTGGAGAGTCGAGTGGAAAGAAACAGGTGAAATGTTGTATCTGAACAGGTGAAGCCTGTTTCACTTTGAAATCTTTTGTTCTTTTGTATTCAAGAGAAAACTAGCCAGACACTGAAAATTAACATTACATTTGAATTGACTTTAAACTAACCGTGTGTTCAATGATGTTTTATCAAACGTATGATGTTAATGGGATTATTACTCTAACTCATCTCAAATAATCCATTTAAAACGTGAAGTTGAGCAAAGCAGAAAGAAGTTTCTTGATGAAAAACAATCATTTAAAGATACTCTGTTCATGTAAAGCAGCATTATAATAAAACAACATCTTCACTGTTCCATAATTGTATGTAAAGCTGTTTTGCAACAATGGAAAATTAAGAAAAACTTGAATTGAACTGTAAGACCATGAAAGACATAATTCTCTCTCTCTCTGTGTTTCAGTATAAGGTCTCTGTTGAATTATTTATGGTCGAATATCATTGTTATACCGGAGTGGGTTTCTGTGAGGTCAGAGGTCACAACACAAGTTAAACATGACTGATGTTGTGCTCATTGTGTGACTGTAACTTACCAACGTGGAGATGGTGGTCTAGTGGGTTAAACCACTGAACTGGTAAATCAAAGGTTGCTGGTTCGATCCCAGCATCCACCACCAGTGTGTCCTTGAGCAAGACACTTTACTCCATGTTGCTCCAGGGGGATTGTCCCTGTAATAAGTGCAACTGTAAGTCACTTTGGATAAAAGCGTCTGCCAAATGACTAAATGTTAAATGTTAATGTTAAATGTTAACATCTAATAGCAGTTAAACATGAAGTCCATTACTTCACCCTGATAAAAACACATGATGGAGAACTCCCGTACACGTGCACTTCATGTCACGCATGGATACTTGTTTGTAAACCAAATGAATATAATAGAATGGACGTGAATGTACGGGAAAAGGTGTGGTACATTATTTCATGATATTCTTGTAAAACGTTTGTTCTCGTGACGGGTGGAGACAAGCCAGCGGACGAGGGCGGAGACGGGGGTTGAACGTGCTTTTAGACCTTCGTCATGTTGATTCGCTCTCAATGTTGATTTAATCATGGAGCTGAAAGCAACATGTGCTCTTCTTCTGCTCATCATGTGTGTCACCATCTTCACCAGCACTGAAGGTCAGACCTCATCCCAATCTCACACAAATCTCTCTTAAAATAAAATACTTTATGAATGTGACGTCACGTTCAGCTGTAACTCAGCAGGTAAAGCAACGGCACCATCAACGGTTTGATATATAAAGTCTGCTGGAATAGAATTGAATGGTCGTTGCTATTGGTTTCAATTTGACTTCACATTTTCTACTTTCAGGTGCGTGTTATAGTGACATGTGCTGTGTCACGCATTGCTTTAAGCTGCTGGCCTTTGTGAGAATATTAAACATGCGATGTCTTGTTCACCTTTAGGCCTTTGTCATGTAAAGCAGGGCTTGTCTCTGTCGTTCTTGTGTGTTCAGTGTTACAGTCATTTTATTGCTTAATAAAGCGAGAGTTTTTATAAGTTCTTCATGGTCTTCATGACTGACTCTTACTTTACGTCCCATTCATGTAGGTTTCGCCTGTTGTTTGGATGTTTCAAATAAAATCCCCCCAAAACTGCTGAGAAAGGTCTCTAGATATGAAAAACAGAAGAAATCTGGTACTTGTGACATTGATGCGGTGGTGTGAGTATTTACTGAAAACGTTTCTGATAAATATTGATTTAATACATTGTGTGAAATGAATCTTTTGTTTGGTTACTTGGCTCTTTAGACTTTACATCGACCACAGAAGAATCTGTGCACATCACAGAGTGCTGAAAGCCTTGAAGAAAATAAAGAGAGAACAACGACGGACGCAGAAGGTTAATGCAGAGAAATAAACATGTGCTGAAAACTCAAAGTCCAGCAGAAATTCATTCATGGGCATTAATTACAGTTTATTTACTTCATTTATTTCCACTAGTAATATCATTTCTTATATCATTCATGCATGTTATTTGTATGTAGTGGATTTCCTTCAGTTCAGTGTTATCTGTGTTTCTTGGTATTGGACATGTATGTATTCTGACTTGGAGATGTATTGTTAAGAAAACTCAAAATGTACTCAGTATACCTAATAAAACATCTAGATGTTGAGGCAACTATGAATGCTATTAGTAGGGGAGATGTTTTTCATCTTTAAAAATGCAAACATATGGTTTTATAAAATAGTTTTTTTGAGTAATTGACTTTAGTTTTTCTGTAAAGGTTTGTTTGTTTGTTTGTTTTTTTCGGGGGAGAACATTTACTACTCATTTTATGAATCAGACGATAGATTTCCGCCTAAAATATAAACGCATTGAAGTTTCACACGTGACGTTTTGCAAGTGTTCATTGAATGCTGCAGCGCGCGCTGCCACCTAGCGGCGCAGTTCAGTTTACGTCTGGACACTATTTACAGCGTAATGACAAACATTAACAAACTTTAACACTAATTTAACTCATACAACAAATGCCAGAATATAAAAAAATATATATTCTGTGTAATACATCCAAGATGTCCAATCATGGGCAAGCTGTGGGCTGCGAAGCCCCGCCCCTTTTAAACACTTTCGATACACTTGATACACTTGATACACTGTTCTACACTTGCTGCTGTTCTACACACACACACACACACACACACACAGAGAGAGAGATCAATAGAAAGTGTAGAACGTACAATGACGCAAGTTTGTTTACGACAGTATTGACAGCATGTTTCGCTAAAAAACAAGAGACAGCTGCGCAGTTTAATTTACAGAGATTAACCAGAAACAACCGACGGGAAGATGATTTTAAACGAAGATATTAAACACGCCAGACGCATGAAGTTTCTGTCAGCCGCTTTTTACGCCTTCAGCTCGTTCTTCATCATCGTGGTGAATAAAAGTATTTTAACGCACTACAGGTGAGTGACAGATCCTCTTCCGCCTTTCGTGCTGCGCATGCGCAGAACACACGCCGCAGCAGGGAATGACAGTCATGACATTTTATTTAATATGTGCAGGTTTCCCTCATACATGTTTCTTGGAATTGGACAGGTGAGTAACATTCTTTACGTATTTCATGCATGTTTTATGGAACACTTTACATTTGGGTTATATTTTCTTAATACAGATGGCAGCCACAATCGTCATTCTCTATGTTGCCAAAATGAACAAAGTTGTCAGTTTTCAAGACTTCGACAGAAGTATTTTCAAAAAGGTGACTTATTTGTAAAGTATGAAGGTTTGTTGTCGTAACATCACTGTGTTTTACTCATTTATTTGATTGTTTTGATGTAGATTTTTCCTCTGCCGTTGTTGTATGTTGGCAATCACGTGACCGGTCTGGGGGGAACGAAGAAACTGAGGTAAAAGAGGGCGTTTGCATAAACACAGACTCATTTAAATCTCATTATGACGTTATTATAGCATTATGATAATATGACGTTGATGATAACTCTCTCTGTTTTAGTTTACCCATGTTCACTGTGCTCAGAAAATTCACCATTTTACTCACTATGATCATGGAATCAAGAATATTGAGGTACATACACTCAAATCACTTTTATTGTCACTCTAACATGCACAAGTGCAATAGTAGGTGCAATAAAGCTTCTTGAATAAATTCAATAAACATATCTGTTCAAAAGCACACTTCTGACAAAAAGACATGTTCTGTACGTAAAACTAGTGACATTCACACTCGCTTAAAGAAATACTGTAGTGTACTATAGTAATTTCCCCTTTATAGCACAGTTTTTAAACCTGACCATAGTAAATATTAAAGTATACTTTTACAGCTATTAATCTATTAAAGTTAATACTATACTATAGGATAATAAAAAAATATGTATATATTATTTTATAAAAAAAATAACAAATTTAGCTTCGTATACTGTGGTAGGCTATATGAGACCAGTTTTATTGCACTCATGCTTTTTGTCATCCTTATGTTGTTCCAATCGCTTCCATTGTCTTCTTCATTTGTAAGTGGTTTTGGATAAAAGCGTTTGCTAAATGAATAAATGTAAATGTATTTACTATATTGTACAGTATCCAACAACTTACTACAGTTTGATATAGTAAACAACGCTATAGGATACTGTAGGTTTTTTTCACGTCTTCTGACAGCAGAATTACATCAGATGAGTTTTAATCTTGTTCCACACAGAAAGTCTTTTTCTCCGTCTCTGGTGTGCAGTGTTCTGGCTATAGTTCTCGGGGCTTTGGTGGCTGCCAGGTACATTAAATAAATGTCATACAGTGACATACGTGAAGGAGAATCACATTTGTTCATGAGCTCTCACTCGTCTGTTTCAGCTCGGATTTGTCCTTCAATGCGGAAGGTTACACATTTGTTCTGTTGAATGACTTCTTTACCGCTGCCAGCGGTGTTTACACCAAAAAGACACTTGGAATGGAGGTAAGTGACAACTTTACACCACCTGTTATCAATGACAGATGAATATTTCTCTGAAGACTGTAAATAATGAGATAAAACCCTTAATAATTATTGCTTTAACCTTCACCTACTGGCTGTTGTGTAACAGGCTATCACAGGTCAACTCGTCCAATAACAGTACTTCCATTTGATATAAACACTTTGCTCTTTCAGGTTTAGTCATGGAATTTCAACAGTAATCTGTAAATAAACAAGCAAACCTTGCTGAGAAAGTGTCACACATGTATAAAGTCTCAGTTGTCGACGGATATGTTTTGCTCTGTTCTTCAGGGTCTTGGTAAATACGGAGTTTTGTTTTATAATGCGCTTATCATTATAATTCCTACTCTTCTGGCAAGCGCCTACACTGGAGATCTGCAGAAGGTGAGTGAAAACTGAGATTGAGTAATAAAGGAACACTCCACTTGTTTTGGAAAAGCTCATTCTCCAACTCCCCCAGACTTAATAAGATCAGTTTTAGCATGTGGGAGAGCCATTAAAACCCCCTAAACTGTTATAAAATGAACTGTAACCCACTGTTTACATGTCTTATTGCTTTTATAAAACAGTTATTCCATATGCGTAGCAAGGTTTTATAAAATAAAGTAAATAAAATGATATTTTATTATAATAAAGTTATAAATTGGGTTTTCTCGGCTCGGCCAATCAGAATCAAGGACCAGAACTGACCGTTTTAAAATAGATGATTTGGAAAGTTGAGTTTGAACATGTTTTTATTTCTTGTTTTAAGGCGCTGAGCTTTGATGGATGGCTTTCTTTGACTTTTATATTTTATTTCTTGCTGTCTTGTGTTATGGGGTAAGTCCGGCTGTCGCTGAGCAAGACAACAGTTGAAAGGGTCAAGTTATCATTAAGTATGACTCTCATTGCAGGTTTATATTGATGTATTCCATCATCCTCTGCAGTTATTATAACACGGCTCTGACCACAACAGTGGTGGGTGCTATAAAGGTATCTAACCCCTACAGTATATTTCACACATATGTGATATACACACACATTAATGCATTAAAATATTTGTATATGTGTAGGCTTAATATTGTTTATCATGCTCATATATATTTAATTTGGCTCTTCAGTATGTCTTTACATTAGTGCTGTTTTTTTGTTTGACAGAATGTAGCTGTGGCATATGTTGGCATTTTTATTGGAGGAGATTATGTATTCTCATGGCCAAACTTTATAGGACTGAATATCTGGTAAGACATTTACATTTAGCAGACGCTTTTATTATATGTTATACAGGAGCAATAATACAATAGCTGCAAGAATGGATGTCTGCACAGTTTGTGTGTTTTATTTCACACATCTGACTCAAATCATCAGCTCATTGGTAGAATGTGATCGTGCTACCGGTCGCCAGGAGTCTGAAGTCATTTCCAGTGAAGCTAAACTTTCCATGTGTTTGTTTTTCCATATTCTCAGCGTGTCTGCAGGACTGATCTATTCCTACATAACATTCAACAGCAGCAACAGCCCATCATCAGAACCCATCATGAAACCAGTGGAGGAGAAAGTAGTTGTTCACATAACAGGTCACACCGGAGGTTTGGAGAAAACGTGATTCTGCCAGGAGACGTCTTCTTCACTGCATCTTTTTATATTGCATTGAATAACATTCACTATGATTCCACGTTTTAAAGACTCTAAAGGAGAAAATACACAAACCCCTCAGCCAGTCACTCGTATGCACACACAATAATGTTCCACATTCATAAAATAAACATGACAACCAAGACTGATTCATATTATTGATTTAATGAAGACTTGAAGTGCTAAACACAGTTTGGCCTATGAGGGTGAATAAAAGCCCACTTACATATTTACAAAAGACCTTTCAGTACAACAAACATCATGTCAAAATCAAAACGATTACATTCTGTTGTCATCATATTCGTAACGATCACCCGGGATCAGTTTGTGAAGGAACGTTACACACAGCTTTCCGAAGGATTTGCAGTATATATTACTAAGATTTGAAGTGAAACCACAAAACTTTTAGCTATGTGTGTAAAACGTCAATCCTGAGGAACTTGAATAGGTTTCCAGTTTTGTGGACGCCAAACTAAAAGCACTGAACACAAAGTTCCAGAACACTGCATTTTGATCAGAAAGTTTCATTTTAAACCAAATGAACATGAACGTTTCATCACTGATGATATTCGAACAGAATTTAGTGTTGCAGATTATTTAACAGAATAGTGATCAAAAAAGCATCAACAAGCAGAACTCTGTGTCTGGATGAAGAGCTGCTTGGTTCCTCATTTACACCCAGAATCTCATTCCATCATCATCATCATCACTCTTTGGAAGCCAACATCACCGTCCTCAAGCTGAACTACTAAAGTGAGAAACATCACTGGATTAATATCGTAAGTGCTTCAGTTTATATGTTCACCCTTGAACATAGGTGTACCGCCAGATGGAGCGTTTCACGCTGCCCGTTTAAAGCCGGTTAGTTTGTCAATGCTATTGCAAAGCTTGAACTGAGTCTACAGCTGACAGCAGGTGGCGCTCTAGAGAAGCTACTCTCACTGGTTTAAATAGAATAAATACATGATTAAAGGTGACAGCGGACATGTGATGGGGAGAAAGAAGGCTAAAGAAAACCAGACATGAGTCTCTTGTCCTTTCTCTCGTCTCAGAGCATGTTTTTAGTCAATCTGCTATAAAAAGGTCTTAACCTTTAGCAGGCCGCTCAAAACACACACAAGTCCTTGAACACTCACATATTAATGTCACATACAAAACTCCACCCACAAAAACACTCGTTACCACAAAGTGCACGACCAAACGAACGAGACACGTCTTACCTCTTCGATAAGCCAAGAAATGAACAAAACAATAAACACAACGACAACAACATTCTTCATATAATGATAATATCTACCATCATAGCAGCCTAAAGGTACAACAGAAAGCAAAATAAGGTGCTTGTAGCTTATATCAACCCTGGCGGCACTAATTTAAGAAGTGCAGGGGGTCACAAATGTGAGCAAAATGATGGACGACGACGTCAACCACAGAACTGCTTAAAAACACCCCATAAAACACTGGATTTTACAGAAGCTGATAATAAGCTGAATACATTTGACAAGTTCTCAGGCAGACAGGTTATTGGCTAACTCGATGAGAGCGAGTGCACCGTGGAGTCGTTCCCTTTGTTCCTGCAGACGCCGGTGGGCTGTCCCGCCTCCAGCGCTCTTCTCATCATCCGGTTCCTCATCTTCACCTTCATCAGACGGCAGAAAATCCAAAGGGTCCTGTTGCTCTTGGTCCTCCAGAAGGCTTTTACTCTTGCCTTTCACCGGAGTGGATGTCCTCTGTTCCCTTGTCTGCCAGTACCTGATGAAACAAACAAAATGATTTAGAGATTGTGTGATTTTGTAGAAGAGACTACATTAAATACAAAAGTATAACTCTATCCAGAGTGTTGCTGAGATCACTGTATTAAGTGCAAGTCCGCACAGGTATCACTCACTTTGCCAGCCATTCAGCAACGGCTTTGTTATCAGCTCCATGTGTCTGCCCCGGTCCGTCCGCGGGCTCCTCTCGCTTCAGTCTGGCGTATGGATGTTTAGGACAGTGGCGGTTTGCGTGTGTAAACCGGCTACAGCAGCCTACAGAGGGCACAAAACAAACTAGTGAGCATGCCGGTGTCTCAGATGGACGTCTCGTTTCACAGGTCTGACAGAGAGGTACACAAAGCTCCACCTTTCTCCGAACAGGCGAAGGGTTTCTCTCCAGTGTGAAGACGCTGGTGGGTTTTCAATTGCCCGCTCTGGACGAACGCTTTTCCACAGTCTGGATAATCACAAAGGTACGGTCGTTCCCCTGCAACACAAAGCTTTGAGTCAAAACTCTGGTGCTTACAGCGTTCTGGTTATATACTATGCTATAACGCTCCGTGGCGGGACGTACCCGTGTGTGTCCGTTTGTGGGCTTGTAAGGACTTCTCCCTGGGAAACACCCGGTTGCAGATGTTGCAGCGGATGCGGCTGGAGGAGTTCTCGCCCTCGTTGATCAGTTCTCTGACTGTGTCTGCTCGCGGACGTCCACGACGGATGCCATCCTGTAAAAGAAAACACAAACTCTACATCAGACACATGACAAAATAACCGTATAAAGAGACTGTTCATTTACAAGGTAAAAAAGGCTCTAAAAACATGAAAGTACACATGTAAGGGTACAAAAATTCTTTAAACACTACATTAAATTGAAGAGTTCGTTACAAAATGAGATTGTTCCATTTTTAAAAAAGTTTAAAAATCATGTTTATGATGAAAACAGTTAACTAACACAATAAAAACATGATAACATAATAAAAAACTGATTTTGAAAATTGTTTTCTAATTATTCTATATAAATATATGTAAGTTAGCAACAAAACAAAAACATTTTCTACATCAAATGCTACCTTATACTTTTCTAGAATATACTACGGCAGTATAGTTAATACTGTAATATACTATAGTAAATAAATACTAAAGTATACAGTATTATTTCACGTGGTAAGAAACTAACAAATCTTAGTGCGTAAATATAAGAAAAGATTTTTATTCTCAAACACTTTTACATGAGCAGAAAGGATTTATTAAAAGAAGAATGATTGTTACTCGTGTGGATTAAAGTTTATGGTGTTTTTACAGAACATCCGGAACATTTTGGCGCGCACGTCTGACGTCATGCGCAACTCCGTCAGCGTCACAATGGCGAGCAATTTAAAATCCCATTCTGAGCGCGCGCATTTTACATGTAGCTATAACATGCAGCATAAAAGTTTCTTGTTTTTCAAGTTTAATTTTCTAAAAATCAATTTCTTTACCTACCAACAATAATTACATTTATAAAATACGATAAAATGCGCTAGTTCATTCAGTGAAGAGGAGCTTGAACTACAACACTGTTGTAAGTTCTCATTCTCCTCGACAGGAAGCATCTTAAAGTTTTTTTCATACAGTATAATTTACTATAACCGCAGTATGTAGTGCAGCATTCAGTACAGTTCTGTAGTAATCCAGTGTAATATTCGCTCACCTTCAGGCTCTCGGGGTCCGGGCTGGAGTTGACATCTGTCTCGGCAGGTGAACTGCTGCTTCGGGTGGGTGACCCGGTTCCACTGACCGATCCGGGACTCAATGTGACATTATGCGCGTTTTCCCCCCAGCGCCACGGATAAACCATAAAGTCACTGAAACCGGGACTGGTGGGCATGAGAGAGTCCGCGGCTCTGGGTTTGATGGGAGTCGTCTTGATCACGGACACCAGAACTCTTTTCGGTGAATCGTTACAAAATAGCACTTGATGTTTGCTGTCAGCCATCTCGGAGTAAAACTGCGTCTTAAAAACCGTTCCTTTAAAATGAATCCTGGTAAAAATTATTTAAAAAAGCGACCAAAGTCTAAATAAGTGCAAATGGTGTAAATCCTCTGTTGCGTTACCGCTCCGCAGGATTCTTCTGTATTACGCAGACGCTCATTCCCAATGTTACATGTAGCACTGCTGCAGCGCGCGCTTCCAGCGGACGCTTTGATTCGTTCTCCTTCCTTCACTGTCTTCTCTGATCCACCCGAACACACTTCGTTTCCCGCGTTGGAAATCGCGCCTGAGCGGAACATTCGGCCAATCCGTACAGAGATCATTTCACGCCCCGCGAAAATGACCAATGACAGACGCTGTGACACCTACGGAGCGCACAGTAACCAATGACAGGCGCCGTGACATTTATGGGGCGCGCCGTAAACATTGACTGACAGGAACTATTCGTTTGCGCTGATTGATCTACAGATTTCTCTCCAACACATCACAAAAGATTACAGATGCTGCAGTTCAACGAATAAAGGAAAGTGTTTCCAAGGCCAAAGATTATAGATAGATGGAAGATTAAAGATATATTATGATGTTTAGAAGAAGAATCGCAATACTCCGTACGCCCGCTTGGGCGACGGAAGTCCCTCCTTCCAGTAAAAAGAGCCAATCATGATTCTTCAAAGACAAGCGATTTTAGAGATATCAGTCATCCCCTGTTTAACTAGAGAGGAATTTTGTGCGAATAAAATGGCTGCACATATACAGACTTTCCTTAAAGAAACGTTAGTTCTTATTATGGGATTCCGGATTTCTATTTGTCATTGTTAACGCGCTCTTTCTTGAATGGCAGGACCGTCAACCAATGGAATCGATTCTTTCATATTTAAAGGGGCGTTGAGTTCATTCCTCACTTCTCCCGCGCACAATGTTTACATTCACTTTGATTTAAAGGGAAAGGCGGGAGCGAGCGTGGCGCCAAAGTTGCGTAATCAAACCGCCTTTTTGTGAGATTCATTGAGAGATGAAACATGATGCGAGTAAAGATTCTCTTCAAACATAAACATGCTACAACCTCCGTGTGTATTAGGCCTACTACTAATCACTTACTGGACATCAGACGTTAATCTTTATATAATCAATGAAAGTTTATTTCCCGTCACGAGTCCCACGTGAAATATACTGACGAACACTTTGTATTCTAGAAAAGAATTCTCTGGTAGAAGAATAACTCTGGTAAAATTAACCCAAACCATAGTGTTTTGAACCTTACTGCAGCCTTATGCGTATTTTAAAGTACATTAGAGTATTTAATAACTTATTCAATATTGTTTAGTATATAACACTGTGGTATACATTTAATTAAGTGATAAAGTTCAGGCAGCCGGTTGTTATCACAGAAATAACCCCTGACAGTGTGATCAGGACGTGAAGCGGAGGGTCTTGTGTCACACTGAAGGGGTTTATTTGGCGATAACAACCGCCTGCTTGTACATTATCCTGCTTATTACACTGTAACTTGCCACATGAGAAAAAAACTGGACATGAAATGTGTATTTGAAATATTTGATAAGATGTTTTTTTATAAATGCAGACCTTCTGCAAGGAAAAGCCGTTTAGTTTCAGTTTTAAAGTAAGAAACGACGTTCAAACGTCCCGACCAGGCAAATTGGTTTAATCTTTGTAAATATAATGTCATGTATGTTATTAAAAGACATATTTATAATACATTTTTGTTAAATATTAAACTGCATCCCATAAATAGATTTGCAGCAACCCTTCGAATGTCGCGACTGGCCAATCAGAATCAAGCATTCAAATGAGCCGTGTAATAACAGGTATTAACACATCTGAGTAAAGAAACGGAAATAGAAAAGAATGTTCATTCTCAAACACATTTGCAACAGAAAGGATTTATTGAAATGAGAATGATTTAGATCCTTTCATATATATGAAACCATCAGGGTTTAAATTCACTTGGTCATCAAAATAAAGGTATATGCATTATTTACAAGAAGAAAAAACAACAACAGTCCATTTAAGTGTTAAACGTGGCCTATATATACACACCTTTCAGCCATGATTCACAGAGAGAGAGAAAGAGAGAGAGAGATTCACATTAGATGCGTCACATATGGCTGTAGGTGTAGAATAAAGCGCCGTATACAGTATTTAAAACACCTTTAAAGGTTTAGTAACATAAGAGCGAAGGCATGATTCTGACATGATATTTACAACGGCATAAAAACTCAACTTTAGATGCTAAAATACTCTCTCTTTGTCAAATGTAAATGGTTGACATTTGCTGACTTTTTCCTTTAACACAGTTTCCTCATAGAATTTTGTTCAGTGTCGAGCGGTTCCGTCAAAACAAGCACTAAAAACAAAATGTGATTCCGGTCTTCAGCGCAGGAGAGGAGCGCGAGCTTTGGAGATGGAGTTACTGGAAAAACAAGAGAAAGACTTGTGAACATCACAGAGCAAATCAACATGTGGCGTAAAGAAGAGCGGACGACAGACGCGCATGCAGAAGCGGAGAAGTGTAAAGCAGGACCAAGATAAACAGAAGGAAAGTGGATACCATGCTCTCTGAAAGCGTGTCGATGGGATTGCGTCAAGCGATGTCCTTCTTCTGGAAAGAGATCGTCTGTTACAGGTAAAGATGCAAGCGCAGCAGAAAGATAAAAACTCATTAAAACTACAAAACTCATCTCATTCTGTTATCAACATCACGACAGGTGGTCAAGAATCATCTGATCAATCAAAATACGACCGCGTGGCATTTAAGGGGAAACATCCCAGATGCCAGTCAAGGACCATCTGCAGACCCGTCAATCTTTCACTTTACCAAACAACACCAGCATGTGAAGTATGTGCCTGAAACAGCAGAGCTTGATGCCATCGTGGCCAGCAGAGGACAGTGTTCAAGCAGACATGAGAGACTAGAGCTCAGGGCCCGTATGTATAAAACCTCTCAAACATGCTCTTAAGAGTTGTTTTAAACTAAGTTAAGTGTCAAATAATTCTTAGTAAGAAGTAGGACTTTTTTAAGAGTAGGAACCTTTTTAAAGAACCTAAAAGCAACTTTCAGTTAAGTTTAAGACTGATTCTTAAGTTCTGAGTTAAGTGTTGTAAATTAAGGACTACAAGGATTTAAACACAAAATGGCCATCCTTGACCTCTGAATCAGCCGATAGGGAGCTGGCAAGGGTGAAGTCACAACATCATGGCACCATTTATTCATGACTGAATTAAGACATTACTTAATTCTGACAGAACATTAATATATAAATGTATACTGTATATTTAGCTGCAATCCATAACTTATTTGGGTTAAATAAACCAAGATTTTGTTATTGGACAAGTACATAAAAATCAGTGTTGAAAACTGTCTGTCTACCTTCCCCTGATTCACAACGTTGAGCTTATAATAGTGATTGATATATTGAGCTGTACGCTTTTGTGTGTAATATAACATATTTAAATATGAAGATAAATACATAAAGTAACCTGCAATTTCCTTCTTCAAACAGAGATGTCGACAGAGATGCAAAAGTAAAAAATTGCAGTTTCAAAACTTAAGTGTAAGAATAAGAGTGAAACTACGTCATTCTTAGAATGACACACTTAAGAGTAAAATTTTACTCCGAGTGGATTTATACATACAGGCCCTGGCCTTTAAATCATGCAGAAAAGCTGAAGATGAGCGTTTCTGAGCCCGCTGGACACTCACTGAGACATCAGAGGAAGTCCTCTGGCCGACTGTTCACTGGGTTTAAAGGCTTCACGTTTGACTGCTTGATGAAATTACTGTTAACCTGACAGAACACTCGCTCCTTCTCACGGCTCATTACGTGCAAACTGCCTAAAGACTTGGCGAGTCTTGAATGTAACAGCGGGCTGTCAAAGGGAAATGAACACCACTGTAATCATGAGCCTCAGGCAAGACGCTTTTACACTCTCAGTCATTTTAAGAGCACATGAACCATTATACACACCTGCTGGCTCTGTTTGATCCGAGCGAACCTCGAGTCCTTCTCTTTTTCTCTGAACTAGAAGACAAGATTTACATTAATCATCTGTGCATTTACTCAGCGATGCCGAAGCATCAATAAAATTAATGTTTGTGACCCTGGATCACAAAACCACTGTTAAGTAGCATTAGAACATTTCGAGTAAAAGACAAAAATACATTGTATGGGCCGATTTTTCTTTTATTCCAAAAATCATTAGGACATAACGTAAAGATCATGTTCCATGAAGATATTTAGTCAATTTCCAACCTTAAATATATCAAAACTTTATTTTTGTGAGTGGATGTCCTGCCACTGTGCCCGATTATTAAACTCAAAGGCAAATTTCTCAATATTTAGATTTTTGCTCCCTCAGATTCCAGAGTTTTAAACGGTTGCATCTCAGTCAGATATTATCTTATTCTAACAACTCATACATCAATAGAAAGCTTAATTAACAGCTTTCAGGTGATGTAAACATCTTAATTTAGAAAAATTGACCCATAAGACATAAGGCTTTGTTGTCCAGGCTCACATTTCAGCCTGGTCATGTGATCTCAATATGCCGACTCTAGTTATTCAAGAGCAACGTAACATTGAACTTTGATTTTGTAGCAGACAAAAATAAACCACTAAAAATTACCTTAATGACTTTGATGCTGACATGGTGTGAATTTTGTTTTCTTCCAACCTGCAGGAAAAGAAACAGAGTTCAGTGTCACGAAGAAAGAATGAAACGGAGCTGACAGCCGATGCGGTGGTCACAGTCTGATCTGTAAAGCTGTGCTGCGCAGACATGCGACGAGAGTGAAGCTGCAGGAGGATTCTGATTGGATCAAAAGCTTGACATCATCAAGCAGAAGCAGGAAGAGAACCTGATGCATCTAACAGCTGATGAAGGGTCAGTTTCATTCGCGTAACACTCCTCGTGCAATTCATATACGTGTTCACATTGATGAACTAGTCAAAGGTGACTGTAGTGAATGTGAATTTCATGTTGAAGGTCAAAAATGACGATCAATGTTGATATTGTCAAATGGGCTTTCAGATCAGTCATAGAAATAATTCACCCACGAATAAAACTTCTCTCAAAAGTTTAATTTTATTTTGGGGTTAACGGTTTTCCTTAAAGGGGAAGACCACCCAAAAATGAAAATTCTGTCATATTTTTTCCTGTTTAACACAAAAGAAGATATTTTGAAGAATGTGGGGCAGCAAACAGTTCTGGGACACTTTTGACTACCGCTGTTTTTTTTCTTACTATGGGAGTCAATGGGTGCTGAGATCTGTTCGGTTACATGCATTCTTCCAAATATCTTACTCCGTGTTCATCAGAACAAAGACATTTATACTGACTTTGAACAACTTGAAGGTGAGTAAATGATGACAGAATATTCATTTTTGGGTGAACTTGCCCTTTAACGCAAAACACAAGAAAATGAATCTGCCGCGTCTTTTCATTCTGTTGCCTCATGAATAAAGCTGAAATCTTACAGCACAGCACAAGTAATTCCTGGTATAAGTGAATGTTCTGGGTTTAATTCATTCTTAAAACCGTTACTGCTATTGAGAGTTCTTATGTCGAATGCAAATCACAACAGATATCTTCAGTTTAAAAGAAAATACATTTTACTGTGATAAGCAGAAAGTGTTGTCCCAATAAATGAATGTTAGTGTTTGTCTAGCTGAGGTCAGTGAGTAAACATTAAAACACAAACCGTGATAAAAGCACAGCCACAAAACATGAAAATAAACTCTGGACAGAGCATGTGTGACTATGTTTAACTCAAACCCAGAATCTTCCTTTAACTCAGACGTTCCCACACAGAGCAGATCTTCTTCTTTAGAGCTCTGTGATATTTGTCAGTTTTTAATTCCATTGAGACAGACAGACAGACGGACGGTCGGACAGAGCACACTTACAGCAGTCCAGTCCTGAGAAGTGCTAACCGTGACGGAAGAAATCATTTATAATCCGTCTACACAGTAAGGGAGGGAAGGGAAGCCAAACAACATCCAGCAGAACACAAGGCTACAGAGAGCAGAGAGCAGCACAGATAGCAGCCATCTAGACACAAGAGTGACATTTAGAAGACAAAACAAAAACACAAAACCAACAACACACCAGACTCGTCTTTTCCACAAAACGCTGCATCTGCACAACAAAACACATTCACAACACATTCACATTCTGCTGTTCGGATTACACCACAGAACCATCAAACATCCCACCCGTCTGTCTGTGACAGTGTCATGTCAATGGTTTTGCCGGTACGAGTTCTCAAGACACATTTTAACCTGAGATCTTCAAAATATTCAAACATTTCTGTTTACTACATCAAAGGAAATATAGGCCTAAATATTACTGGAAAAACTTAAGAAATAAAATTAGAAATGTTGCCATAGCACAAAACTGAACGGCTCTAAAACTATTACAGGGGTCATATGCCGCGAATCTTTGTTTTCTGTGTCTTTGGCGTGTAATAAGTTGCCCACGCATGTATTAGACACGTATAATTGCAGAAATGAAAGTGTGGGAACAAAAGATGCATTCTATCAAAAAGCGAATGCTCGTCCAGACCTGTCTGAAACAGCTCTTGAAACCCCAACCACACAAATCTACGTCTGATTTGACTAAGAAATGTTGAAGTAAGTAAGGTGAACTTTTTGCTCTCTAAAAGTCCCGAAATGTACATGATATAAAAAAGCATCACAGGATGGAAATGGTTTGTCACAGAGTGTGTGAACAACTCAATTTTGACAAAACTGTCTGATAGCACCTTATAATTCCAAGGTGCCAGAATGACAAGCACATAATTGCTATAAATAAAAGATTTGATTAGAATTAACTCATAATGCACGTGTATACGGAGAATATAAAAAAGCAGAAACGTCTTCCTTTATGACTATATTGTTGATGAGTGATGGTTCTGTTCTGTAAACACAAGAGCGTGTGATTCACAGCTGAGAGGTTTTGAGTTTGTGCAGTACATGTGAAAAAGACGACCTCAGTCTGCCTGTAACAAAACTGACATGCATGAAATATTAAGCACATACATGACAAAACGTCACGCAAAGCAACACTTGTGTTGTTAGATCATGTCATTTTAGTTGAGCATGCTTGTTTGTTACTGCAGAAGCTCTGAAAATGTTAAAAGGGAGATCAGAACAGCGTCAGAGTGATGGATTTAACTGGAATAAAATGACACGGTCATGACGGTCGTCATGTAATCTGTCACTTTCAGTAGAATGAGTTATAGACATGTGCTGGTATTCAATAATACTATATACTGCTGTAAAGAACATTTTGTGCAGTTAGAAATGCATTATGTTTTTGAATCTACATAACTCCTGACACAAATTAAGATCAGAACTAAGAGACTCAGTACAACATGTCAGCCAGAAAATGTTCAGATTTTTTTTCTTCTTTGCGGTTGTGTTCTTTGTATTTGAGTTTACAAATACAGGTCAGAAACGTCACTTGTATGAACGGTTTTAGACAATGAAACCCAACACGGTGATAAAACCGCAAAAATAGGTCCAGGAATGATGAAGAATCTGATACCGTCACATGCCTACAGTGACATGAATGCCTGCAGCAGCCACACGTGGGATGACATCACAGGACTCACCTGACGGACACGTGTCACAGACAGCGAGCGTCCCGTTACTCTGCTACCGTTTGAGCGGCACACAGCAGCCGGGCCACAGCGAGCCAAACACGCTGCACCATTTTACTATCACTCGCCTGACGTCTGACACAAGAGTTTCTCGTCTCGACAGCACAATTATTAACAGGAAGACTCAGTCACAATGGGCTGATGGCAAACTAGGGACTACTTCACACACTGAATTTACATTTAAAGAAACAGTTCACACAAACACTTCTGTCATTACCAACACACACACAACGTTGTGGAACAGAAAGCAGCTCTTCACGACTAAAGATAATATTTGACTCTTTTTGACTGGGCTGATCTTTCATTACATGTAAGGTCACACGTGCTGTGCAGAGATTCTTAAAGGGATATTTCACAACTGAATCTAAATTTCCCTATAATTTTACTTCCAACCGGTAGAATGGGAGTGGATTGTTGTTGACTTTTTAAGGTCCAAAAAGTACATCCATCGATCAGAGAAACAGCTGGACACGGCTCTGTGGTTTTATGAAAAGAATCGAACAGTTTGTTTAAGTGAAATATCCATATTGACAGCGCTAGTAACGTTAATGTCTAGCATCCGTTATCCCACGGCTGGGCGTGCATTGATGCTTGCTTTCTGGGAAATGACGGTAACAAATACTTCCACGTAAAGGAGCGACATCCTATTGACTCAAAACAACTTTTTTTATTGGTACACAACATGAGATCATGAAAATTACATTTCAAGCAGTGTGTTATGTTGCTGTGTTTGAAAGTAAGCAGTCTGTCAAGTTGTAAATCCAAATGTGAATGAATAACAAAGTTACTGGCTTGGATCTCTAGTCCGATTCCCCAGCCACTGCTGATTTACATCACTACATATAGTCCCGCTAATACGTTTTGCTAGGAATGCCCTTCACTCTTCTACCCCAAACATGGTCGCTCATGAGCCTCATTTGCAGTAGACCAATCACAGCAGACTAGACCGTTTGACCAATCACAGCAGACTAGACTAGCGGAAAGGAGGGGATTGGATGGATGAATCATGTAACGAATCATTTGAGAGTCAGTCAAGAAGTAAGGCAAGAATAACCGACTATTGTTACGAAATAATGGTGTTTTAACACCTATGTACATAAACTTATTGTTGGACACTCCATAAACCAAAATAGGACCTTAAAAATCCTGCGTTATGTACTCTTAAAAAAATGCATTGTTTGGTGTCAGAAGACCTTTGTTAAGACCACAGAGCCGTGTCGAGCTGTTCTTTGATCAATGGATGTAACTTTTTGGACCTTCAAAAAGTCAACTACCACCCACTCCCATTCTAAATCTTATAAGTGAAATGATACTTAGGATTATAACAACAAGTGCGTTGTTCTTCCAGATGAAAATCATATTCTTTAAGGATGCCTTGAGGGCCAGTAAAACATGAGGAGATTTTGCCTGAATCATAGATTTAAAAAACCTCCTTCCGGTCCACAGAAAAAAGCCTGACGTGAGAGAGTGTAAATAATGACAGAGTTTAGACGAGTTGTTTCTTTAACTGTGAGCTGAAACATGCGTTCATTTACACGTATGCCAGGAGAACTCTCTCTCTTTGTGTACACATGCACATCCCTGAGAAAACACCCGTGGAATCGAAAGATTAACTTGATGTGTGATGGGTTAAACGCTCTTCTGGCAGCACATGTCCACTGGTCCAGACTAACAAATCTTTAGAGTTTTCGAAAGTTTAGAAATGATCAAATTGGCAAAAGAGATGATAAAGTTCAGGTGACATACTAATCGTGAGGTCTGTCATTGAAAATTCATCCATTATCTAAATGTAAGTTTATCAATGTTTCTAGTACATGTATGATGACTTATTGACAGACGCGTCCTCGTGCACCGGTGGACACCTGCGCTTCAGACGACTACATGTATATAGACAAGAACTTACGATAATGAACCCGTCGATGCTCTGGACTGTCTCGTGCTCTTCAGAGCTCTGAGTTTGTCACCTTGTGTGGGAACACCGCAGTCCTCATCCTCTTCCTCGGTGTGCTGAAGATGAAATATGCAATCAGCCATTTTAATAATCCAGATCAAAGATGTGTCGTGAGTGAGGTGGGCGCGAGCAGGAGTTACTCACAGACTCAGAAGTTTTTCTCAGTGATATGTTCTTGTTGGTTTCATTGATGGAGATGTCTTCAACCCCTGACAGGATTCCGGACACTGCGGTTCTGCTGGAGCTGTTCTCGTCCTCATTTATTTTTCGTCGGTACAGATCACCCTCGGCCCAGAGACTCGACTGCTTCCTGTGACATTGAGACGCGTGTAAACAAGCGTTACTGATGGGATACATCACATACAAATATATCAAGCATTGATGAAACAACAGACATCGCTCACCCTTCAGTGAAGTTCTGCTGAGGTCCGATGACTGAACCGGGTCTGCAGATCCTGATCCATGCGATGGCTTCAGCTGCTGTTATTCTGAAGTGTTTCATCATGTAACAGGCGATCAGGGTACCCGTCCGGCCCAAACCCGCTGAACACAAACGTGCGCTTTACATTAAGATCCCAGTTTAGTGCTCCGCATCAGAAAACAAAGCATTGAGAAAAACAAGTTTCTCCTCATGAGGTCATGACCTCGTACCTTTACAGTGAACAGCGATCCCTCCTTCTGCATTCTCACAGATGTTCAGGAACTTTGTGAGGATGACGTCATTGGGCGTGCTACCGTCCACAAAGAACAGGTCATGATGGCTGAAGCCCATATCTGTGAAACGTTTGGCGTCGTACATTTTCTTGTTGAGACGAATGATGGTGGTGATGTCGTGCTTCCTGAAGTACGGGAAATAGGCTTCAGGGGCGTGAAGAGGGTATCCTGATGAAGACATAACAGGTTCAGTTTGTTTTTAAATGCAGTGGCAGGCACAGAAGAGACTAAGTGCTGCAGGCAATTCATTCATATTTTATAATAACTCAGGACGGAAACAAGTGCGCATTGCCGTTATCATCCGGGACACGTTTTCTTCACGCACCGTTCTCAATTTTGCTTTTTGGATGAGGACCGCTGAAGGCCAGAAACTTCCCTGGGATGATCCAGTTAAAATCTCCGTTCTCTGCCCTCTGCAAACAAACAAAAAAACATGAAACAGATGTAGACGCCTCACGTCTGACAGCACGTCATCTTAACTCATAGTTCAGTAGCCGTCTCATGTGTATTGCACACCAAAAAAAAGGACAACTATATGTGATGCATTACACCTCTGTTTTCACGTGATAATGTCACACAGCTCTTCCTGTCTAAGTGGGCGGTTCTTGGCCAGTCTAAATTCCACATGAACCGGAAGTTGCGATCATTTTTATCACAAGTGAAAACAAAACAAAAATTCCGAGTGAAAAAGAATTTCAAAGGAGAAAATTAGTGGGCGTGGCTTGCGAATCGATGGACGTGTAAAATAGCTGTTGCATTGATTTTGAAATGAAACTAGCAGCAGAATAAAAGTTAAAGTGGAGGATTAACTGATGATCCAACCAAGCCGTCGAATTTACGTCAATAGAGATGGATAGGCATTACAGGGACGGTATTGCATTTTCATAATTTACCTAAATATCATGAGGGTACCTGAATTTTTAAAAGAGAACGACCCACATTGATCAACTATTTACTATAAACGCTGCAGGATTGTCATTCTTAATTTCAATGGGACATTAAGCTGCAAAAAGCAGCAAACGTGCGAGACAAGCCAGTTTGTGATAGTTTATCATTGCAAAAACTGACCTCGTAGTGTTCATATTCATCCACGTTGAACTTTGAGAAATCCAGCCAGCCAAACTCAAGGGCCTTTAACACAGACACGTCATCATGAGTGATCATATACTGTTAGATAACACAACTGTTGTGTCTTAGAGAGAATCTGCATTACCTTGTGAACAGCCCGCAGACAGTCAAGAATATTCAGATTGTACATGCAGGTTCCAAAAGATGCGTCTCTGTTAAATGTAAATTAAAAACATCACAGAATTCAAAGATGACCAGAAATTAAATAACTGACTGAAGGAGAAGCGTTACAAATACGCTACCATTTATTTTCAAGAGTCATATACCATACCCTGATGTTTACTAACATCAGAAATCAGTTTTGTGTTCAAGCAGTAGATGTAAAAACAAATTTAATCATCACCTGAAAGGAAGGTAAGATGCATTTTGAGAGAGCAGAAGACTGTAGGCTTCTTCTGGTGTTTTCTGTAGATGCATGACCTTCAGCAAAACAAACAAAAGGGTGGATTTTAGTGCAACAACCACATTTAAAGAAACCAGATGTTGAGTTTATTCTTCATAAAAATCACTGTTACAAATGCATCTTCAGAATTTCATTCGATTTTGACAAAGCTGAACAAAGAGAAAATATCCAGCTGTGACACACACTTACAGCATATGAGCCGATCAAATACGCAGCATTGGCCTGTTTCTTTCTGTCACCACATGTGTAAAACACAATCTTCTTCTTCGTAAGAGCACAAGACTGCCATAAAAACACACGTTCAGAATGCGTGTTACACACAAGGAATGAAGACAGCATTTTGTAGAACAGTATCATGTTGTGTGTTTGTTTTGTTACCTTCAGTTTCTTGTTGAGTTTGCAACAGAAGTGATAAAACATGGCCAGGTTGAGCGGGCCAAAGTCTGCATAGAAGCTGTTCAAATATAAAAATCAGAGAGGTCAATGAGAGCACTCTGAACTGCACAGTCAGCATTCACATGGCCATGTTAAAGTCCAGCAAGTTCATTCATAAAATACACGAAATGCACGATTTTACTACATACTTTTCATAAGCGAGTTCTTCATCAATGCAAAAATAATGTCTGTCAGGTGAAGTCCTCAACTTCTGACGGACAACAGCAAAATACAGCTGATCTGAAAGAGACCGAGAGAGGCGATACTGAGTGCACAAATGAAGAAATCTATAAAGAAATATCATGAGATTTGTGTATTTCTTGCACTCAGAATATTGAATGTAAACACAGACATGAATCCGCTCATTGGTCGTACAGATTTGAATCCGCGTCCCGGAAGTGAGTGATCATCATCACACGAGAGACAAATCCACTGTTCTGTCTCTACACATGAACTTACAAAGTCAAAGCGTTTCAGAGACACATACAGAATAAACGCTCACCTTTAATCAACTCAACGGTGTTAGACACGTCACAGTTCTCCTTGGATACATCGTTTCGATTCATTATTTCAACTTAAGAATTGTTTCACACTTATCCAATAATGCCAACCCGTACAAACAAAACACCGCAATTCGTCCAGAGTGAAGTCACAGTAAATGCTCAAAATTCAAAGAAAATGTAAAATTCATGTATTTTTTATTTGTTGCACACTTCAAAATCAGCGGCAAACGAAATATGTCCGTTTAAAACACAACGAATGAAACAACAACGGACGCTGATCTTCAGTCTCAATTGAGAAATGTGAATACAGTTCATTGCGGTTTAAAGTCCGCCCTTTCCTGCCTACCGATAGGCTACAGCTGCACCGCCGACACGTCAATCACGCCAAGTCCCTCCCCTTAGAATTTAAATCGCACAACGGAATGATTTCGAATCCAATTGGCACGTAGCCGAAGCCGTTGCTAGGAGAGAAGTGTCGACTGACCAATAGAACGTTTGTCTGAGGTGACGTCACGTTTCGAGCTACTGTGTTGAGAATGAAGCGAACCGAACAACAAAAAGCAGCTGTGTGCTCAAGTTCATGTAGTTCATGTAACGCATGCAAATGCAAAAACAAGGTTAACGCTGCAGTTCCAGTTTGCAACAGGACGTGCAATTTCGTATTAATAAACAACACAAGTGTCTTCGTTTTCGCAGCAAAATCAGTGCACTGTGGTGAAGAAAATGCATAAAATCTCACTGTCAATCCGGTGCGATAAACCGCTGACAGGATTCACATCACAACACTGCGGTTTTAGGGGCGTTTGTAGTTTGTTTACCTGTGATGTGGACGTAAACATCGCTTTTGGTCTCTTCCCTCAGTGAGGCGCAGAGTCTTTTGCTGGACTCGCCCCGTCGCTCGCTCTTGCGCTTCATGCTGATCTATGCATGAACCGATTGCGTTCTGAACACGAGTGGATGCAGAATTTCTGTTTTATTTCGCATTGCTCCGTGCGCTGTAGTGCAGACGGTATTTAGGCCAGTTGTCCTGCCGGTGACGTGTGAAAGGCAAGTTTCCGAAAGCCTTGCGTGTGACGTCACTGCGCCAGCCCACCATACGGGTCCTGACTGAACCTTAACCTACGTCACATATATAAAGATTTTTTTGTTTCTTGAATAGTTTCAGCGATTTTAAAACAATAAATCTTGTCAAAGCGACTTTATAAGGATCACATTAGTATTTTGTTGCTGATTAAAGGTCCATGTGTGTGTCTGTGTATCCCAGACAAGGCTTAAGCCTCGATTGGTCCCAGACTAACTTAAATGTTATAGGGTTGTTTTCCCGTGCAGAGTTTAAGTCTAGTCCTAGACTAAAGTAAAAGTTAGAGCTGTCTAAACTGAAAACAACTTGCATTGACATATCCTTAAATACATCAGTGCCATTGTTTTGTCTCAAAATGCACACACGTTATGTTTTTTGCATGCCATGTTTATAAAACTACTTAAACATCCTTATTTTACTAAGGCCTAAATTCTGATGTAAAAGCATCCCTGTGTGGGAAAGCACCCCTGAGTTGTCTTGAATGAAAAGAACTTGCACTGACATGTCTTAAAATAGTGTCAAAATTGTTTTGTTTAGAGAGTATGTTTTTAAAAATAATGTAATTTTCCTAATTTAACTAAAACCATAGTTTAAGATAATCCTTGTCTGGGAAACTAAGGAATTACATTTTTCTTTTGAAAAATATAAAAAAATTCTCTGTAAAGAAAAGTATGTATTCAGAATTAAGATGGTTAAAAACATAATCTTTCATGTTCATAACTATGTACAAAAGAAACACGTTACATTTTTTTCTAAGCGTTTGTGGTTAAAGGTTTAGTGAGAATCACCCCAATAAAGTTCGTCTCAATCCATTTCATGTGTTTCACGTGCCAGTTTAATAACCACATCTGCTGCTTGTTTGAAATTCCATGCGTGAGGTACAACAGTCTTTGGTTGTAATTAACAGTAATACAATACAGTCATTGAATAAATTCAGTTAAGCAAAATATACACAATTACATTAAATTAATCTACAGTTTAAACACATAATTTAAATAGCTGCAAACACAGAATCAATCATATTGAATCAGATGTCAATGACTTTAGTTGAATCACTGAAGTCCAGCGTTTGAAGACCTGCTAGCTGAAGCAACCAGTTGATTGGCATGTGGTCGAAACGATTCATGTCAAAATGGACAAAATGAACCTTCGGACCTGTGACGGCAAAAACATTGAGTTAAAAACAAGGTGTTAATATAACAGGATTTTTCTGAAGAAGTGTTTTCACCTGGGCCTACAATAACGGCTCCTCCTTGCTGCTGTGGATCTCCTTGAAAGTCGAACAGGGGGCTGGTCATGGCACGCCACATGCTCTTCAGACTGCCCACTAACAAACTGGATTTCACGTGTGGACTTTTGGAAGCTATAAAGGCAGATTAATTTTACTTCATTAAAGCAACACTTTGTAGTTTTTCGACCTTAAAATAATGTCTCTAAAATGATTTCAGTGGTAGAACAGCTCTTAACTGGATGTATTCTACTGCCGCTGCTATCTGAGTAACAGTAATCAACCACATGGCGGAGCTGTGAACAAAAGTATTAAAGTGTTGCTTTATATAAAATATGTTTAAACTCAGTATTAGTCTGCTTATCATATAAACTATTCAAGTATGTTGGAAAATGTTTATCTTATAAACTAAATTTAAGATGTTTCTGCACCCTGTTTAAATAAATAAAGTATATTTGTTTATGAACACATGACTGAAATTACAATCCATTGTTCTTGTGCCAGAGAAACGAAATGAATGTTAATACATCAAAATAACATGAATGAGGTGCGGTAAAAACACAAACCACTGGTGCATCTTACAGTTCTCCATGTACGTCTCTCCTCTTCTCATGCCAAGTTTTTTGTAAACGTGTCTCTCTGGATCAACATATATCTCATGGGGATAGCCAGTCAGAGAGCAGAATCCCTAAATGACACGATGGTAAAATAATCTGTTGTTTACACTCTCCCAGTCAACAAACTCACAGCGGAAGACCAGAATATTGCTGAACATTAAAAACACTGTCATGCTCAGTAGTTCAGACATAATCTCTTATTGTCCTAATGTGACTTTCAACAGGCAAATATTGAAGTCTGTTATGTTGACCTATCCATTGTTCTGATGTGAATTATTGGAACTTACTTCAATGTGAGTATACAATGACTGGCCAATCACTACCAATCTCACATTGGATTCCTGAATTTGTGCAAAGAGAGAAATATGAATACAATATTATGTCATGGATACACAATAAATGTTGAACATTTAATAATAATCTATTTTCCTAACATTACCCCCTCTCACCTGCAGCATATCCCGAGGTATTTTACCCAAGTCTTCTACATATTCTTTGCATGTGAAGCACAAGAAATTCTGTAAAATATGTTAAAAGTAGTCAAAACAAGGCAGTTGAATAACTCAAATGATTTATATTTTATATATATTTTCTAACACATTTCAATGGTGTTTTAAACGTTAGTATTTTGTCATTAAAATCCCTGTGAACCGGAAGTGGCGAGCGTTTTTACTTTCGTATTCTGACAGCTCTTCGAGCGAAAAGGAATTTCACAGGAGAAAATTAGTGGGCGTGGCTTGATAACATGTGTAAAGACACTGGCAGCAGATTGACAATTGAAGAGGAGGAGATAACGGATGCTCCACCCAAGCCGTCTTATTTACGTCATTTGAGGCAGATAAGTGCACATTTCATGGCGGAAGTGCATTTTCTGATTTTAACTAAAATGAGGCTACGTGAATAAAAAAAAAGAAAATGACCCACATTGATAAGCTATTTACTATAACGCTGCAATATTTAATAAAAAAATAAGAATTGTCATTTTTAATTTTACTTGGACTTTAAAATACCTGGCCGTAAGAAAAATGTCTATATAATCAACAACGGATTCTAATAAGAAATTGTGCTAAATTAAATAAATGACAGTGTAATGTCGTTAAATCAATCCAAGAACATTTCAGGACAATACTGGTAATGTATTCAGATTGCTCTAGAGTCCTGAATGAGCATTACAACAACACACATATGATGAGATAGACCTCTCTTACCCTCACGAAAACGATTATTGATTTTTTGTGCCGAAACAAACTCTGGAAAGTTGTCTTAACGCCATGTCGATCATACACCAGACAGTCATTCACATCAGATAAGCAGAGATCATGTGAACACAGACTGCATTCCTGTAGTTCGGACCGAACGATCTGTCCGGTTATTATGGGTGGAGAGGTGGCCATTGCAATGGAAGTTCAGTTTCCAGGACAGGAGTTATTTTTAGGATGGAATGATGCTGAACGCCCTTTCCTGCTGGATCATGTACAGTATACACACCCGAATCCGCCCTGTTTTACTTTAAAAACTTCACACGTCACATCTTTTCCAATGTTAACTGACTTCATGGAATGAATGGCGTTTCTTTTTTAATGTTTCGGCCGAACCGACCCGCAATATATATTTTATTATATTTTGAGCAAAATAAAACGAGAATTAGGGAAAATGTTAGTGATAAACCAAAATGACGTTTACCACAAACGTGAAAAGCTTGAATGATTCATATGAATCGCGTTATCGTTGTTCGAACGAACCGATTCGCGAAATGATTTGGACTCCTCAGGCAAATGCAGGGAAACTTGATCGTTTGTTAAGAATTATTTGGACTGGTTGTTTTAAAGTGCGTCTCTTTTTTAAAACTTTGCAAAAAAGCCACTTGAAAAGATAAAAAAAGATGACAAAAGTGAGGATCCGTTCGGTTATCGTGAGTATTTTAAAGCTTGTTGCGATTCTTCACATTATCCCTTTAAGCCACATGTGATTGGTCATTTTCTCCATACAGACAGGTGACCGAGCCAATGAGCGTCGAGCCGTGGGCGGGATTTCCTCTGTTGTTTGAATTCCGGAAGTGTTTTGATGCATTGTAGCAGGTTGACGGGGCCGTGCGCGGTTACGGGGCTCGTGTTCTGCGGTGTTTCGCGGATTATGAGCGCGCGGGACGGAGTTGCGAGCTGGTGGGTTTTGTTTAAAGGTTATTAGATGAAGGTTATTTACCTCACGAGGGAGTTTAGCACTCAGGATCACTCACAGCCGTGTGCAGAGACACGAGTGTTTATACGATGCATGCTGTCAGATAGCGGCAGTATTACACACTCAAGACAAACATGAGTATTATTAACTGATGAAATGACTCATTCTGTATCTTTACAACCCTTACAATGACGTGTTCTGACAATACCGTGATACAGCCACGGTGTCATGATAATACTCACTCAGGTACTTTGACGTGTGGCACAGTGTTTAAGGACTAACGTGGTGTTTACGTGCTACTTCAATCACGCTCTTGTCGTTAATCGTGTCAGTTGCATCTTGTTTACTTGCTGTAATATATGACAGTCCCTATGTCATTTTTGACGTTTAGTGTAAATCGTCTTCCTAAGGTTAGCGAAGTTTTGTTTGTGTAATCGTTCAGTGACACTTGTGAGGGCTTAGATGTGTTGTTTACATTAACGTGTTGTGTGTATGGTCTTGTTTGTGAAGAATGTGCTTGTCAAATGTTTGTAGAAAGATCGTCACATTCTTTCTGAACGAAACTCGTTCTTTGATCTTTTTGTCATCATGATAACATTGACACGTGCAGTAATGACTGTGACAGACTTCTCTCTCAGATACTACAGTCACAGTTAGTGTTTACATCTTCAGTCAGATCTCTGCTCGAGACATCAGTGATGTGTCACTTTACTCTCCATGTTCAACTGGCTGTCACTCATCGCATGTATTTGACGTCATTTCAGATAACCACAAATATTGTGTATACTTAGAGAATATGAGTGATCTGCAGTATCTGCTGCATTACAGATCCACTGTTCTTGATCTTCACTCACATCATTTAGTTGTTTCCAGACGTGCTTCATCTGCACAAGACCCTCGTATTTTAGTGCTCGAGACTGTCTTCTTTGTTAATGTCACTCCATATTTAATAACATTGGATATATTTTCATCATATTATACATCAATTATCATTAATAGTTATACTGTTAAAGCCTTAAAACAGACATTTAATCGCCATAATCTCTATTGTTTTCTAGACAATTAATCGTCAGCCAAATTTCATAATCGTGACAGGGCTGCAGATAGAAACATTTGACAAAAATCACATTCACTTCATTCTGTTTTAATATCACAGGTCAGTGCAAAATGATCTGTTAGAATTACTCCAGCACTGCAAGGGATTGAAATGCTGTCTTCATTTATTCTCTCATGTGTTTGCAAATCTGTATGCGAGTCTTTCTTCAGCGTAACACAAAATAAGTTATTTTGAGAAATGTCTCCGTGTCAATGGGTTAAATAATCAATGCTTTTTAAAAATATTTTCTTTTGTGTTCTGAAGAAGAAAGAAACTTGACACAAGGGGAATAAATGATCAAAGAATTTTTAGATTCTGGCTGAATTATTCTGAATGTTATTATTCCGCCTTAATGTCAACAAGCTATTAAATTGTCTCATAGTTGTTTTTCTCGTGTTTGTGTCCCTTAACTTCCCCAGAGTCACCACGAGTCATCTATATGGGCCATTTTCTCTCCAAGAATGCTCACAGCCTGAAGAAAACACGGAAGCTGCGCAAGAAGAAGAGGAGGAGGAATTGCTTCCTTCAGGGCCCCTGCATGCTGTGCTTCATCGTCCACGGCAACAGCGGAAGCATCGAGGACGACTGGCCCTTCGAGAGCGGCTGCGCGGCGGCGGCATCCAAACTCGTGGAACACTACGCCGCGTTGAACTCGCCCGACGACTGCGCCAAGTTCCTCCGGTCTCCAGGAGAGCGGGCCCTCTGGGAGGCCCAGGGCAGAAGTCTACTGTCCGCCGTGCCGGTCAAGCTGATCACGCCCCCGGCGCTCTTCTGCGCCGTCGTCCCAGCCGCGGACTATTCAGAAATGGTGTGCAAGCGCAAGAGCGCCGAGCTGCAGCGGTGCGCGCCCCGCAAGCAGCCACGCTGTGCCTTCCAGGAGCCCATGGAGAACGGAGAAGAGAGAGGAGACGCCTCCGCATCGGATGACCAGTGCCTCCTGCCGTCTCTCTGTCCTCTGCCTTCATCTTCTTCCTCAGAGGAGAACGGGTGCGGCGCGGGGACGGATGCGGCCAGCTCCTCTTCCACCTGTGAGGCCTCGGAGGAGGAAAAATACCCTGAAAGTTCAGAGCAATCTCACATCAACCAGCTGCCCTCATCTATACTGCTCAAGGTCTGTCCATGTGCTGTGTGCTGATGATGTATTTTGTTGTATAAAACTCATCTGATGATGTGTAAATACTAGAAGCTTCACATTTTACAAACTGATGGACCTCCTTAAGTTACATTCAGTCAGAAACACTGAGCTGAACTCTCTAATGATGATGCTTTCATAAAGGGAGATAACTGTGTGCTGCCACAAAACTCACTTTCTTAAAGGGGTCATATGACATGTCTTGAACTAATATTATGGTTTGTTTTAGATGTAACTCAATGTAAACACGATTTAAGGTTAAAAAAATGCCTCTTACCATATTTGGAACATCAGATTCCTCTTCAATTGTACTGTCAGGTACACCACCTTACTTGCATGAACATTCAGGCGGTCTTAGTCAGATCAGACCACTAACTGATGTAGATTTGTGGGGGTGTGGTTACACCAGGTGTTTCATTCGCTTTTAGATAGAACGCATGTTTTGTTCCCACACTTTCATTTGTGCAATTTTACATGTTCTAATACATGCATTTGCAACTTATAACACACCAAAGACACAGAACCACACGTGTTCTCGCCCCCTTTAAATAAAATATATTTACACTTTCACATAAAATGTATCATTTGATAACACATCAGGTTAGGGCTGCAGGATTAATCGTTTCAATAGTGATAACGATTTATGCTTTCCACAATTAACTGATCATAATCGTTGTAATAATAATGTTTTAAAAGCAAGCATGAAAACTGCTGATAAGGTTAGAAAATCATCACCCTTTACAGGAAAAAAAAAAAATTCACTGTATTACTACTATTTTAATACTTTTTTGTAAAACCCACAGACAAGTGTGAATAGAAACGATTTATCAATGGCGGCGGATTATAACATATATTCATTGGCTGTAAAGTATAGGGATGTTACGATTCACTCCGCTCACTATGCGATGCAATTCACAAGTCTGATCTCTTGATGCGATTTACTCAAAATGTTTTTTACAAAATGAGTTGAAACAAATCAGAAATGAACAACTCCTTGCATTATTTCTTAAATGCTTCACTTTGTATAATAAAATTGTTTTATTTCAAATATCAAAACTAAATTGCAATTTTAATACAAATTAATAATAAAAGAATTCTCTTTAATATAAACAAACTAAAACTGTCTGTCCTCTTCCAGGATTTTTATTTATTTCAGAAATATCAGCATGTCGACGTTTATGTTTGCAGTGCACACCTGCTGTTTAAAACATGTATTGTGATTCAGTTCACACCTCAACACATTTGAATCGTCACACATTAAAATCGAGTTTTAACGGGCTCACGGTGAATTGTTACATCCCTAGTAAAGTATAGACCTAATAAACATGCTTAAGTGATATTAAAAACAAAAGTTATGAACAGACAAAAATAGTCGTGATTAATACTCTGAGCAAAATATGGTGTGGATCATTATACCCATAATCCTGCAGCCCTACATCAGGTTTATGAAGAGCAGTGTTGGGTGTCACTAGTTAGTAAGTAATGAGTTGCTGAAATTTAATTACATTTCCCTTAAGAAAGTAAAGTAAGGGATTACTCAAATTTTTCTATAATTTAATGACCGATACTTCTGATGCAAGTAAACTAAATACTGTGTGTAATATATGTGTGTGCAATAGTGGACTGACATCAAAATTCAAAGTCTAACTTTAAAATCTGTGCTTTAATGTACAATTCTCACATTTGCAGTGTGTCGGACGGTAAATAATAATAATTAATGTAGTTTAATATGATTTATTTGAATGAATTAAAATCCTTGAATCACTGAACTTATCAACCTTGATGTAGGATAAAGAAAATAATTAGTAGTAAGTAATTAAATACTTTTTAGGAGAAAGTAATTAGTACAGTAATCTAAAGACACTATTGAATATGTCATTAGTAACTAGTAATTAATTACCTTTTGAGGGTAAATTGTCCAACACTGACGAAGAGCTTGTGTGACAAACTCTGTACCTGTTACAGGTGTTTTCTCATCTGTCGGTGAAGGAGAGATGTTTAGCAGCGTCTCTGGTGTGCAAGTACTGGCGAGACCTCTGCCTAGACTTCCAGTTCTGGAAACAAATCGATCTCAGCGGCCTTCAGCAGGTTTGTGTTTTTTTATTTATACTTAAAGAAACAGTTCACCTTCAAAACAAAGTTCAGTCATCATTTACGTCATTTCAAAGCCGTCTGACTTTCTTTCTACTGCAGAACACAAAAGAAGATATTTTGAAACATGCAATGTCAACAACATTCTTCAAAATATCTTCTTTTGTGTTCTGTGGAAGAAAGAAAGTTGTACAGGTGTGGAAAGACAAGAGGGTGAGGAAATGATGACAGAACTTTTTGTTTTGAAGGTTTTTTTGTTTTGAAGGTTTGAACTGGTCCTTTAACAGTTTGGCAGTAAAAAAGATTTTCTTATGTGATGAACACTATGAATCTGTTCTCATACTGTTGTGTCTCTGATGGCAGGTTAAAGATGATCTTTTGGTGAAGATCGCATCTAGAAGACAGAACGTTACGGAGATCAACATTTCTGACTGCCGGAACGTTCAGGATCAGGGCGTTTTAACTCTGGCATCTAACTGTAGAGGTCTGGTTAAATACACGGCGTACCGCTGTAAACAGCTCAGTGATGTGTCGCTCTGCGCCGTCGCCGTCCACTGCCCACTTCTGCACAAAGTTCATGTTGGAAACCAGGACAAGCTCACAGATCAAGCTCTTAAACTGGTGAGTTTACAGACAGTGTAAAGAATGAAAGCTGTATCTGTGTTGTTTAAACTAGCTGATATATTCACATCTGTGCTTTATTAATATGGCGTAATAAGTTGTGACGACCAGCTGAACTGAACTCCTGCTCTTGTTTTGTTCAGTTGGGCGAGCATTGCAAAGACCTGCGGGACGTTCATTTCGGACAGTGTTATAACATCAGTGATGAGGGGCTGGTGGCGTTGGCTCAGGGCTGCTCCAAACTCCAGAGAATCTACATGCAGGAAAATAAACTGGTATGACACTCATATTTCCTCACGCACATGTAAAGGAGAACACACGCGTGTTGTTTTATAACGGAGGATCCGCGACAGGTGAATGTTTTGTTTGAGCAAGTCAGAGAAAAAAACACTCGGGGCTGAACAGTGCGACATGTATGTAAAATAATAAGAATAAGTGCATGAGACAGACCAATGTGTTGTGTTTAGTGTAGGACGATTAATCGCATTCAGAATAAAAGTCTGTGTTTAATATGCACAGTACACAGACATACATTATGTAAAGCCAAACTTTTATTCTGAATGGGTTTAATCGTGATGAATCGTTTGACAGCACTAGTTTAGTGGGTTTTTCATTGTGCTTGTTTGTGTGTGACATTAGTCAGCGTCCGTATAACTCGATGATATTTGCTATAGAAAATTGCAGTGCCCTTTAGTCATTTCATTTGTCAAAAGAATCCTGTCAAAATGATTTGGTGCATCCAGGTTACCGTGTGTTATTAGTTTTGAGCAGTCGTTATCTGGAAATAAATATCCTGCAAATGTCGCAACTGGCCAATCAGAATCAAGCATTCTACCGAGCTGTGTGATAATCTTTGTTCATGTTAATACAAATACCGTTATTTGTTGTTCATTCAGGTTAGTTCAATTAATTTTTAACAAATGTTTTGACGCTAAAGTCACCATGAAACGGAAGATACGATCGGCTTCTTTTACGTATCGTGACATGTATCTGAAATAAATAAAAAAATCAGGACGGGACTTTATTTTGCCCTTCCCTTTTCAATTGGTTTGTTGTAAGTTGGGCCTGGACGGGAGGGCTAAAAATGCCTGGCCATTGGTCGGTCTAGTTTTATGTGGTGAAGAGTTGATGTCGACAGGGGGAGAGGAGCTTAACTTTTTTGATTATAGATTACAAAAAATAAATAATGGTGTGCAAGATAAATCATTTATAATAAACACTGTGTAAAACACTCAGAATGTTGCTGTTTGATTGCATGGTGACATTTCTAAAATGACCATGAAGTAATATGAACAACTAGTGTGGAGGTTTTGTTCAGTGTTAGTTCCTGTAATGTTAACAAACACAACTTCATTTTAAAGGCCAGGCTTTGTGCACATGATGTTTATCTGTGTGTGAATGTGTGTTGCAGCCAGTTGATGGCAGTGTTGTGGTGTTATTGTTTCATGTCAGATCTTTAGAGATTCATTGTAATGAACACAATCTAAAGTGTCATTTACTCTGCATTAGCAGTTCAGAATTTTGGAGATTCCTCATCTATATTTATGCATAATGTAGCTCTCCCGGGACACTATTGTTTCATTTAACTTAGCTATAGCTGTATATTAAAAGCTATTGTATCTGTTGTGTTCTGAATGTTAATGTCATGCGTAGATTGCGGTTCTCATTAATTTTGCATTATTAATGTTAGCATGAAGTGTATTAAATGAGAAAACAAACTGTAGGGCAGAATTTAGTTTTGTGTATGCCCTTACAAAATAATTTACCATAGTTATATTGCTGATAGATATTGGGATGATGGAGTGCAGGGTTGAAATTTCCATGATTTAGTCGCATATTAATGATTAATTAATTGAACCTGTCTGACCTTCAAATATATTTGGGAGCGTTTTTGCAAGTGCATGTTTTGATGTGACCTGTCTTCAGTACTGTACAGAACACGCTAATGGGCTCTATGCACACGTGACTTCAGCGTTTCACAGGAAGAACTCATGGCAGTATTGGAGACTTAAAGCTGAGAGAAATGTGAAACTGAGTAAATAGTTCAATTTAGCAGATGCTGTGCATTGCGGCGATGGCCATTTTTTTATAATTTCGAATTCAATTTGTCAAGGATATCTTGCTTTATTGTTTATAATGTTGATCATAAATCAAGTAAACGGGCTTGATACCTCCCTGCCGACTATTAATTGATCCTAAAAAAGACGGGGCCATTGAAGTGCCTGTTGTCATTTTTATCACGTGACCGTCATCTGAGGAAGAACTTGTAATGATCACCACCGCATATAAATATTGATTTAAGAAGTGAAGAAGCGTTAAATTAAACAAGACAATTCTCACCCTAAGATGAAGCAGTTTGCATAGTTAAAGTGTGGTTAACTTTTCTCAGGGTGGTGAAGTGATTCGATGTTTATAACGTGTGAATGGGTGTGAGTTTGGGGCGGGGCTAACGGTTTGTCCAACCAATGGAAGACAGTGGAAGTGTCAAGGAGAACTTGTTTGATATGTGCAGTTGTGTTCAGTTGATGGGGCAGATGTCACACGCTTCACTCGAGTGAAATGAAAAACTAGGATAAGAGACAGTCTATAGCATACTTGAAATGATTTAAAGCAGTTTTTTATTACTCTGTGGATTTACTGAAGTGATTTTAGATGTTTCTTGACTCTGTGTCAGTTTGTCAGAGGATGAGACTGACTCATTCCCAACGCTGTCTGTTAGTGGAGACACAGATGATCATCCCAAATGAAACCCAAACTGTGTAACGGAGAGAAAGAGAGAGAGAGATATAAAGAGAGAGAGAGACCCTCTGTTGAGACGGAAGCCCGGCACCATTCCGTCTGCCCATGACATCTGATTCCTCTCTCTTGTGACGGCTCGAATGTTTTTTGTGACGGATCGCACAATTGTGCAACTCATTTGCAATAAAGCGCCGTGCTTGTGTCCCCCACCGCTCTCCTCTCCTAATGGAGTAAACTGATCCCATATCTGTCTCCTCCAATCAATGATGAATAGAACGGATGTGAAGATGCTCCTCCCACAACAGATCATTGAAGAGTTAAAGAGCTGCGAGATGTTTCTGTGTGCTCTCTGTCTGTGTAAGGCAAGCTTACCTATGTTAGTTTACAAAAAAGTCAAACTTTGAAAACGTTCCTGTTCAATGAAACAAATAAGATATTGACCTAAAAGCTTAACTCAAGGAACATTTAAAATGTTGAATCAAAAATCTAAGCAGTAAAAGTATAATAATAAACAAAAATAAAATGAATTAATCTTTTATTGCCATGTTTAAAATAAACCAATAAATTATAAAATGACAAATGCATATACCAGAGTTGCATAAACTTGAACTAATATGAACACAAAAACGAAAAATCTAAAAATAAAAGCTAATTAAAAAGATGAATACAACTAAAACCCAAACTATAAAAACTCTGGTGTCACGCACCTCTCGAAATATAAAAATATTTTGGAGAAGTTTAAGACAAAGCCGTGATGCCACAGGAGAAGAATATCTTGAACGTTCTCAAGAGATACATTTTCTTTTATTTACTTTTTTTTGTCCACTACAAAGAACGTTTTGTGAAAGAGATGTTATTTATTCTGTCTGGAAGCATCTTATTTTTTTGTATTTCGTATATCTGTTTGTGTGCATGAGCAGTAATGTTGCATTATTCTAATTATACTTAATATATTTATGTTCCTCTTTTTTTTAACAGATTAAAATAGTTAAAATAGCGTAAACATTTTAGAAAAGAAATCTACAAATTTGGGTTGTTTAGATTTTAATTATTTAGTTATTTTAATTGAACTAATTATGAAGTCAATCCAACTCAATTTTATTATGTTAAACCCAATTAATTGCTTAAATTATGTTTACTGATTTATTTATTTTGTGTTGAGACTACATAAATCATTTTTGTTGATGTATATACTTCGGCATTTGATCTGTAGTTCCAAGCATGCTTTGCATCTGACTGCATTAGGAGATTCATTTTCCAGATTAACTGTTATTTGAAGTGTTTTAGAGAAAAAAAAGACTTGTTCATGTTTTTGTTGATTTATCTTCGAGATTTAGGAGCTTTTTGGTCTTAATTTTAAGTTTGTTACCGTTGTTCAGAAGACTGTTGTCATGCCTAGGTTGAGGGAGGCACAACATTAATCCTGAATTGTGTTATTTCACTTATTGCGTAACTGTGCTAATGCCAGTAGTTCTCACTTGACCATCTATTATACGAAAGTAAGTGATCTGTAAAGTTTGAGTTGGACACATGTTTTCGTTCAACGTCATTTTGTTTTGTTTACTTGAAGTAGAATTTACTTTATTCTGGTTAGTAAGTTATACTTGAATTATCGCAAGAAATTTACTTCATTAAACCTTAAAAAAAGTCAATTCTACAAGATATTTTTGTTAAGTGATATGAGTTTGGCTTAAATTTGTGTTGTTCTTAAATGGAATCACGCACTGGTCTCTGTGTTTATACCTCATGCAGATGGGCCGCACCTTTAATGACCCGAGCGCCATTACAGCGAGATCCGGCCTCAGGGGTCGCGTGGATAAATCCAATTTTAAGCCGCATTGAGATTTACGGAGTTTCTCTTTATCCTCCCTCCACATTTTATGGGCAAGCAGCCTGAGAACTAAAAGCAATTAAGCAGCGCGTTTAGCCAATTACCCGACTCGTGATGGTCTCCAAATCAAATCTGGAGTTGTAAGGCCAGGTTCACTCCGCTAAAGAGCCCCGGCTCTTAAATTGGCCCACTCGTCTCCTTGTCAGGTCTGAACTGCTGAACTTCACTTTACGTCAGGCTGAATGAAACGCTGGGAGGTGAGACGGCATCTGCTCTGACGTTCACATGGAGAAATGTTCCTTTAATGCTTCTGGCTGGGAATGTTAGATGTGCTGGTCGTCTTGCATTAAGAAACTTTACTTAAGAGCAAAGCTTCTGCAAATGTCCAGGTCACTGTTGATCCAATCAGAAGAGTCACAGTCTGTCAGCTCCAAACATCAATATCAATATAAGGTGGGGCATATTGAGGGGCTCCTCCCCCTTTTAAAACAGCCAATAGGGTTAAGTTAACCTGAATTTTGATTAGAAGCTGAAATGGCGAATGATGTCATCAAAATGGTCGATTCATATTGTCAGAAGTTGTTCAGATGATGCAAGATGTGTATTTGAGTCAGTTTAGTGTGTTCTCTTGTCCGAACCAAAAAGTTTTTTTGTTTTGCATTCCAATTAATATCAATCAGACTGCAGTTGGTTTGTCTAAATTGAACCCATAATGGTCCGGTTTCACAGACAAAGTTTAAGACTAGTTTCACTAGTGTGACCTTAACTGAATGTAACTTTCCCAGAAGACGTGCCATTGTTTTGTCTCAAGATGCACACCAGTGATGTTTTCTTCTGAAGCTTTTTTATAAAAGAGACATAAATCTCTTAATTGAACTAAGGCATAGTCCTGGCTTAAACTAAGCTGTGTCTGTGAAACCTGGCCAATAACTAAAATATTTAATAAAATGTCAAATTACAAAACTAATAAAAATTAAAACTAGTCATTTTTTTAAACCATAATAACCCTGACGTATGCACAGTCTCCTCCTGTCAGGGATTTATAAAGTGAATAACGCACAGGTTCTGGTTCCTTTTATGTGAATTAAATCTACACAAAGCTTTATAAATGAGACCCCAGATATAGACGAACATGACACGTGTGTTTGAAGGATTATAAATGAACCGTTTGTCAATTATATGATAAAACTCTGTAAGTGCGCTTGACTTTTTTAAGTTGTAATATGACAGTATTCAGACATCTTGAGAGGAAGCGTGTGGAGTCAGGGATTTCAAACACTTTTCTTTTGATATAAAGCGGTAAGAGATGAAGTGTGAACGTCTTGCGATGATATTGAAATACAGGCAGATTTGAGTACAGAAGGCTCAGATGTGACGTCTGCTTTATGAGAACGACCTCTTTCATGTCACCAGCGTGTTCAAGACGGTGAATTTGTCTACATGTCACCTGTGTTACGTGTCTGACCTTAACTGTGACTAAACACCAAACCTTTTCTCACAACTCACATCAATGACTTCTCTCCTCACCTTTGGGCGTCGGGGTATTAGGCCTGTTGTGTTTTCTCTCTCTCTCTCTGTTATGGCGGCTGGAGCAGTCCTCTTTGAACGCCGCCGATCGATAGCGCTTTCAACTTCCTCTCGGCATCAAGACTCTTTTTGGAGTTTGATCACTTTTTAGGAGGGAAGTAATCAAACCCATTGATGAGGCGGCGGGCACCTTTCATGTATCGACAGCGAGAGAGCGATTGGCATTGACGGCCACAAGAAGAAGCCGTGAGGTTTTGTAATGTCATGTCCGCTTGTGTGATATGAGAGGCGGTGGAGCGTTCTTTAAGATCCTCGTGTGGGATTACACCTTGAAAATCTCTGTCGGACACGAGGAGTCTGTGAAAGGTTCATGTGTGCAGAGCAGATTCTGCTGAGCTCTTGGACTTTGGGACGTTCTTGTGTGAGAAGATCTTTGAGCGGAGTAAGATGAGTCAGTCCAGGGGTTTTATTTTCACTTGTTTTGATAATATTGTACATAATTCAGCACCAGTGTGTTGTTGTTGTTGATGATGGTTTGTCACCTGTTCATAATGACCACATATACATGTGCACAATAATCTGATGTAGACGATACTCTGATTAAGAACAGAGCATGTAAACAGAACTTTTTGATGATCTTAATCAGTCTAAACTCATAATGGTAGTAATAACTAAAAATTACAGATTTTTATTTTAAACAAAAATCAAAATCAATATTTTAAACAAAAATCATTAGGATATTTAGTAAAGATCATATTCCATGAAGTTATTTTATAAATTTCCTACCTTAAATGTATACAAAAACATTGTGAGTGGATGTTCTGCTACAGTGCCTGTAATAAAGAACTTCAAAGCTGATTTTCTCAATATCTGACTTCGTAAACATTTGTTGTTCTGCCAGATATTGTCTTATCATATCAAACTATATATCAATAGAAAGTTTATTTCCTCAGCTTTCAGATGATGTAAAATCTACATTTCGAAAAATTGAGCCTTAAGACTGGTTTTGTCGTCCAGGGTCACATATTAGTTTACTCAGAATAAGGCAAATCATTGATTACTGACGTTAAATGTAAATGTGTCAGCGAGTCACAATGGTTTCAGACTCTCTGCCTCACTAAACTTTTATTTTGAGTGTGATTCATTTACTAAACGAGAGAAAACGCCTTTTTAAAAACATTTCAATATGATATTATTCAGTCTGATATTGTGTCGGGGTTTGTGGAGAGTTTTCACTTCAAAATTTATGTTGTGGTATTCTAAAAAATTAAGAGTTTTAAAAACTCTATTTTATATTTATTAAATAATTGTGGTATCACAATTTTAATGTGTTTTATTGTGTTAGTCATCTGCATTTTTTTAGTTATGGCTTAAATAAAAACACATTGTTTGTGTTGTAAAGGTCTGTTGTCAAAACTGCAGATTCAACAATGACACTATTGTAAGTGTGATATTTCTACTGTGAAATACCTGTAATTCAATATCATAATTGTTAAGACATCTTACCTTTATGACTCCACAGTGACAGTTAACTTGTGAGGGTGTTGTGATGATGTTGTGTCTGTAGGAGGCGCTCTAAGAACGTCTATAGATCTCCATCAGTGTGTGTTTTCATATTGAACCGAGGTTTAAGGTTGAATTAATGCTGATAAAGGTTTTGCACATTCAAACATGTGTATGTATGGAATCTTCATTCTGATGTTGTGCGTTCACTCCCTGCTTTTGCTGCAAGGTTTCGCTTTTCATTTTCTAGAATTGGTCATATAGGTCTCGGCGTGTGTGGTAGGGAGATTTAATTCATTCCTCTTCTGTAATTGAAGGAGGTAAAGGGAAGCGAGAGAGAGAGAGAGAGAACACGCTTTCTGAAATCATGCCGGAGGTCGTGTGTGGAAAAGACCCGGAGCTTCATGAAAATTCTCATGCCAAATGTTTTTGATTCTTTTGGCTGCGGTTTACTCGGATGAACTGAACGATGTGTGTCATTGTTGAAGAGGATTTTTCCCAGCTGTTAAACACATAATGGTGAAAGATAAACAGCTGGATAATATTACGTCTGTACTCAATGTAGATTTTTGCTTGTGTGGTGATGAATCCTGTTCATTGTGCTATGAAAACAAAAAGAGCATTTGTTGAAACTAAAGGGAATATAACATTATAGTAACGTGATCATGAAAACGACATTTTTACCATTTAGACACAAAACACTTGATTTACAGCAGACCAAAAGATCGTAAGGAATAATGAGCTGCTTTAATAATTGTTGTCTTAATAGAAATTCAAAACAGAAACCATTTTTTATTGCAGATATCGTTTCCATTCCAGATCCTCTTTCCAGATGGACTGCACAAAATGACTTTTTTACTTAGTCTTTTTTTTCTTGTTTTCCTGTAAAAATGTCTACAGATTCTTGAATCAAGAACCAAGAACAAAATGACCTTAGAAAATAAGTCTTATGAAATTGAAGTAAATTTGTGCTTAAAACCAGCAAAAAAAATTCCCAATGGGAGAATTTTTTTTATCTTGAATTAAAGTTTACCTTTTTCTTAGTCACTCAATTCAAGTTTATTTTCTTTCCTCATTGGCAGATTTTTGTGTTTTAAGCACAAAAAGTCATTTTTTGCAGTGTGTTTCTGGCAAAGGATAGGTTGTGTCATGTAGGTGTTTTATTTGATCTCGGCATGTTGTTATTTTCTTTGATGAAATGATAAGTTACAGTATGAGAGTCAGTGAAACCCCTCGACCCCAGCGACCCGTGGAGCTTATTACCGCCGCTCGATAGCAGGAATAATGAATGTGTTTAATAAGAGCGACGGGTCGATGTGTTTAATGAAGGTGTGACAGACACACAAGCCGCCCGCGCTGCATTAACCAGACTGTGATGTCACCGAGGTCACGTGACCTCCTGCAGGTGAACACTTGATCTTCTGAGGATGTGTGTGATGTTTGTGTCAGGATTTTGACATATTAAGGACAGTCATAGAGAACCCGTCCTTGTATTCCCTCCTCACGTCTCACAGAGAGGCCGATATGAGATACTACACTGATGTCTAATCGATTAATGGAGCACTTAGAAGAGAGAATTAACAGAGGACACATCAGAAATCCAGAGAGAAGCAGTATTTATAAACTCACCTCAGACAGCCCATGAACCAGACGCAATAAAAGACCTACACCCCCCGGATGTTTGTTTTTAAGTGTAGTATTTTGAGCTGAAGGGGTTGTTTCTAGGGATGGGTGCGGAGAACCGGTACTTTTTTGCACAGATACATAATTGGGTCGATAACAGAGTATCGTTAGGCTTCATGACAAACCATACTGTTATCAATACTTGTGTTGTTTTATCTCTGTGTATTCGGGTGTTAAATGGTGAACTAGAGGCTGCTGTGTCATTTTCCATCCCTAAATCTCGTCTGAATGGCTGAAGTTTGATCGTCTTATGTGTGATATCTACGGCTATATGATGTCTGCCATGTATTTATAAACTGACTGTTTTGCATGTTAATGAGTGAAAGAGTGGCGTGGTTGAGCTTGTTGAGCGTTCAGAATCAGTGTTTCACAATGAGAAAGCTTCCGTCAAACACCCCTTTGCAGCAACCCGTCAAAATAAAAGTCCTTTATTTGAGAACAAGTTCTAACATTGTTTTTAATAATTCGGCCGCCGACTATTTTAACTTACTTTAGTAAATTGAAGTAAATGTGCTAGTAAAATTATAAAAAATAGTACATATAATGAAAAAAATATTACTTGCTTAGAAAATAGTACTTCAGTTTATGTAGACCTAAAACCAGAAAGTAAAAAGAAATACAGCCTAACAGCCGTAAGTGGAAAGCTAAGGAACACACACGTTTTGTTATGAGTCATTTTCTGTTTGCTCAGAAACATTTGTAAACTGCAGTTCTAAAGCTCAGCTGTAATAAAGAACCTTCACCTTTTCAAATCATGTGTTTTTGCATCAAATTATAGAGCTTAGTTTCTATAACAGTATTGATAAGTTCCAGTATTGATATTAATAAAATCTTAATACCCATCCCTAGTCGTTTCTGTTTTTACTGCAGATCTTTAATGTGCAAGTCATTCACCGCCTTCAACATGTCATGTGAAGATGATTTGTCTGGATGTGTCACACTGGTTCTGTTTGTAAGATCGGATAGATTTTAATTCTGCATGTTTTGAAAGCATTTTCATCCTTGAATGGGGATTTGATTTGTGTTGTGTTTGGTGAATCTGAAAGACTTTTTCATTAAAATCTCTTCATGACTCTTTGATAGATGGATGAGTTTAGTTCTTTATCAAAATGTTTTTTTACTGGAGCTTTTATCTCTGTTTTTATTCTTCTATTTGTAATTTTGTTGTGTATCATGTGGTGATATCATGTGGCCCTTAACTTCCGGTACACATTCACAAACAATAGAGCGCCTGTAGATGATTTCTGATGACAAGCAAAAGAAACCGAGAAGAAGTGTCGGATGGCTAAACTTGTCTCTTCAATATTTTGAATTTAGACTGCGATACCAAGCTCCACCGCTAGATGTCATCGGTCATACGCTTTCTTTAAATGAGACCCCAGGACACATTCAACTAATTGTTTATTTGATCAAATGAACATACAACAAATTCGACATATTGTTTAATAAATACAAATATTATACAGTAAAATAATAATATAAATGAATAATAACATGAATAAAATAAAATGTAAATAGTTATTTTTAAATATTATTAGTCACTAGCCAAAAGTGAACTTGGGGTCAAATGCGGTGAAATGAGTGAATGTGTTGTTCATCAGAGTTTGATGTGTTTCCTCCTGTGGTGGACGGTGAGATGTCCGTGACGGCCTGTGGTTTTGAAAGGATGCTCATAACGTCTGTTGTGTTGTGCAGCAGCTGCGAGCCTCAGTTTGAGCGCTGGTGAGGGTCTTCTGTGAAGTCTTTAGATTAGTGTGAGAAATGACTTCAGACTCATCACGCCTCTTGTTTCACTGCTGATGGGTTTCCTTTAGCATCTGTTCTGCGAGTCTGTAAGTGATGTGACACAATCAGGCTTTGAGCAGGACATCTTCACGTTCAAACACGACACTATTCAACACTACACAATCTTCTCTAAAACTTCTTACATCGTGAGGTGAGGTGTTGAACAGGAATGGACAATAATCATGGACATTTTCACCGCTCAGAAATCATGCAGCACTGTACAGTTGTGTGGGCTTGAGCTGTAAAACCAAAGGAAGGTAAGAGGGTTGTTGAGGAGCTCTTAGTGGGTGTAAACACAGATAAGAGTGAGTGTTTACAGTTCTCTGGAAATAGATAGACTTTGAATGAGGGTCACTCTCTCTCTCTCTCTCTCTCTCTCTCTCTCTCTCTCGCTCTCCCTTTGGGCTGTTTGAGGACCGTTAAACTCATTACATCTCAACTGATAAAGCCATGAACTCATCATCCTCCACAGACTGAAGTTGTAAAAAAAATACTGTCATATACACCAGTGTTTACCCTAGTAAAGTGTAATGTACTATTACTACTCTTGGTCAATTATGGCCCTATGAAATCCATTAAATTATTTCTCCAAATGCAGATTTTTTTCTGGATTTCTTTTCTTTAAATATTACAATAGTAATGTTTATATGTATTTTTGCCCATGTGAAAAATACTTCAGTATACTATAGCATTTACTCATTATCTATAGTAAGACACATAGACACTACAGTGTTTTTGAACCTCATGGATGAAAAATATGGCGTAATGCACAACTATGTTAATATAAACCAGTATCTCATTAAGTTTAAGATTTTTTTTCATTTGACTAGTACATTAACTTTAAAAAAGGAACTAATATAATATACTCTAGTTTATTCATACGGGTGTATCATAGTTATTTAAGTTAACCAGGCTTTTATTTTGAAGGGTTGTGGCAAAGAGCTTTTTAGTGCATGTTTGACAGTAGCTTTGCTCAAATGAAGTAAACTCTTAGAGCCGCTCTGGAGACATGTTCTCATCCTCACCATAAAGTGAGATAATGTAAAACAGGCGGATTACTTATTTAAACCAGATCTTGACCTGTACTGATGTTATTTAAAGCACAAATTTAATTTAATTGGCTGTTCAGTGCTATTTTCTGATAAACTCTTAATTTGCGACAAAATGCTTTATGCATCAAATTCCATTTTAATGTCTTGATTCCGCCATTCTGTGCACCATTTCTGCATCACAGTTGTCATATAACCTTAGCTCATGTATGTTATAGTATTAACTTCGGTAAGGTTAAAAATGCAATAGTTTGATTCTTTCTTACTATAGTAAATATTAAAGTATACTACAGTAATTATTCCTGTCGGCAGACATGTCTTTTTGGAAAGTCAAAACTATATTTATGCAAATATACTTACGGCTGATTTATAATGAGCCTTTGTTCTTGACGTAATTATTTGATTGATTGCAAAGCAGTTTAGGATTGTTTTCTCTGAGAAGGAAGTACGCAGTCCTGCCTTAGACTGTAGATGTGTGTTTGAATGCGTCACATGATGTCTGGAGTTTAGATTTTGGAAATGTTTGTTTAGCCAGATCATAATGCTCAAAACACTGCTATCACAGCGATGACACTGTGAACCTTTGAGAAATGTGTAATAAATGTGAACGTGCCTTTATCTTTGTTTTATGGCGCTGCAGCTGCTGCGATCACATGACGTGAGGACAGCGGGTATGAAGCGGTCGGGGCCGGTCGTCGAGTGATTGATTTGTGAACTGAGCAGCACATGTTGACTGACAGTCGTTCTTGATGATGAAAAGGTCATGAGTATTATGAATTGTCAGGTAAAGGTCACTGGTGCCGTCAGGCTCAATCACAGAACAGTTCTTGTTTGGACCCACACCTCTCTGTGTGTTTTACATTCACCTCTCATTTCTTCTTGAAGCTGAATTCTGACGTTAAAGCTGAAAGCCGGCGTCAGTAACACGAGTGCAGAGGATGTTTTTGTTATCCTCTTGGCATCGCTCATTCACTGGTGTGTTTGTGAAGATCAGATTCAGGGCATTCCTTCCTGAAGCAGAGCCGGAGAGAGTCTGGAATGACATCAAATTCCCAAACACATCCCAGAGCTCCTCTGACGCCCCTCAGATTCATTCACAACACATCACAAACCAATACTTCATTCAAATAGGACGATTCTCTCATGGCTCACTGAACGTCAGATCGTCTCAGATGTTTACGACTTCTCTTCGTCAACTGAACACAAGTGATAACAATTCTGTACTTTTATTTTTGATGTAGAATCTTATTGGTTCTCATGTGTTTGTAAACCTGTGTGTGAGTCTTTCTTCAGTGGAACACAAAAGAAGATATTTTGAGAAATGTCTCGGTGGTTTTGTATTCGCACAATGGAAGTGAATGGAGTTCAGTGTTGTTTGATGATCAACATTCTTCAAAATATCTTCTTTTGTGATCTGAAGAAAGAAATTCTTACTGGTTTGAAAATGAGGAGAAATAAATGATGAAAGGTTTTGTCTGAACTGTGTCTTTTACTCCCGTGTAAGTATATAAGAGTTCTTGATTTCTTGAAGTGATTGTTGAAGAGATAGTTCACACAAAAATACTAAATCTGTCATCATTTACTCGCCCTCAGATTGTTTCAAACCAAAGTCATTTATTTATTGCACTGTCCCTTTAAGTCTTTGTGTCACATTCCTCTGCATGGTCACATCGTTTAATCTCACTGATACCGTCGACAAGGCCTCGTTTCTTTTCTTTCTTTAGTTTTCTAGAGTGTGTTTTAGTGCCGAGCTTAAGACTTTTGATGTACAGAAGTTCTGTTCTCCCAGCTGGTCTTGTTATCGTGTCAGTTTGACGCAGGTAAGTTGGAGTGGATTTCTCCTGCGGGGTTTGGCTGGAACGCTGCACTGCGTCTGTTGAAACCTAATACATGCACGGTTGGGAAGGCACGCTGATTGAAAACTTCCTTCATTATATGGAGACATGCGGGGAGGACGCAGAGCTCTGCTAGTTGCGATCTTTGTGGACTAGCGGCGGCTCCTCTTCTTTAGCAGCGTTTGTCAGCGGTCTCTGTATTACTGTGCTGGGAATTAGTCAGATTTGCTGACAGAAAGCATTACAGAGCTCATTTATACAAAAGTCAGACGACTTTATTTGAATGGAGCGCGGGTGCAGGAGATGAGCCGGGCCGGCCGGCACTCCGCAATAAAACACATGATTTCATCTGTTCTGCCTGCTGGTCATGAGGAGATTGGGAGGGATTTGTTATTAGAATGTCTGCTGTTCTGGTCTTGTTGGGATGCTAACGCTCCAGCGCTCCGCAGCAGAGGCGTCAAGGGCCGGTGTTTTCATTTAGATCAGATTGAATTGTGCCGCGGCGTCTCTTCGCAAACTTTTCAGCAGAGTTACAGACTTGTTGTGTGTTTGAGCGAACGGCTTGACGTCAGGCAGATGCCCTCTTGTTAATGTGATCAAAATTCTCCCGTCGTTTATTCTCTCTCATGTATGAGAGTCTTTATTCAGTGGAATGCAAAAAACGATATTTCGAGAAATGTCTCAGTGGTTTGGTGTTCATACAGTGGAAGTCAATCGAGTTCTTCAAAATATCTTCTGTTGTGTCGTGAAGATGAAAGAAACTCATTCAGGTTTGAGTAAATGATGACAGAATTCACATTTCTCAGGTGACTTTGTTAAGTTCTCAACATTTATACGTGGTTTATTGATTTATTAGTAAAGAAGTTTAGTCAGAAGTAAACCATTTCAAAATCAGTCTTGTGTGGTTCTGTAGAGCACCAGATGTGATGGATGAGATGATGCTTAAACAACACCATCTACACAAATGTGACCCCAGACAACAAACCTGTGTTATGGGTCAATTTTTTGAAATTCAGATTTATACAACATCTGGAAGCTGAATAAAGAAAGTTTCCATTGATGTACGGATTGTTAGGATCGGACAATAACTGGAATCTGAGGGTCCTAAAATCCCAATATTGAGAAATTGAAGTTGTTAATACGAATTGCTGTAGCAAATAAAAAAACTAAAGAAACAGGTTTGTCATAATGCTCTCTATGGGTTTATGTTGTAATGTCATTGTGGAGAGTAGATTAACCTGAAAGCTTAAATTCTGAGCTCTTCATGGATACCAAACTTGAGAGGGTGATTCCCAAAGATCTACAGCAGCGAGTGAAGTTTGGAGGTGTGTTTCCGGCCATTTTTGTTGGCGATTTTGCTGCATCCATTCACAAAAATAAAGTTTTGATATTTTCACGGGAAAATATAAAAGGGAAATTGACTAGATATCATCATGGAAGATGATCTTTACTAAATATCCTGATGATTTTTGCCATACAAGAATTATGAATCTCTTGCACCAATACAATGTTTTGCAGGCTATCACTAAAAAAGTACAATCAGGTCTGGAATTGAAGGAGATGCGAGGGGATGACATCCCCCTTGTTAAAGAAAAGGGCAAAAAGCATCCCTTTGGTAAAACCCCCCTCCCAATTATAATTATTATAATATACATTTTATAATGCATATCGTCTGTGTCGAGTGAAAACGTTTTCCATATGTTTTAATTTTTTCCTAAATGATAACTATTATTCAGACTTTACGTCTTTCTGTGAGTTTTGCGAATGTTTAACAAGTGAAAAGTGTTTAAAAGAGCTTGTGGCTAAACTTTGAAACTTAATTGGATCATAAAGCTGTCAGTCAAACATCATAACTCCACCCACCTGGTCTCTGTTGTGAAGGAAGTTCCAGAGCGTCTCTCTGCCGTAATCGTGAGTTCTGCTTGTATGCGATGCTAAGGCAAATAAAGGGAAAATCTACATCGTTTTCTTTACTCAACAAACACTTTATATAAATGTTTTACTAGTGGAGAAGAGTGTCTATATAATATACTGTCATAAATACACACTTTATCTTTTAAAACATTAGATTTTGGCCAAATGACAGAGATACTGAGCCCCAATAAATGTTATAAGTTGATTCAAATGAAATGTCGTTGCAAAGGGACATTAAGCGTTTTATAATGTACTAGCATGCTTCATAAGATGTGTACTTGGTCTTCTAGAACTAAACATTTTATAATGATTTGATCCATTTACTGACTCAGGTTGTTAACTTAAGGATGGACAACACATATATGAGCCACATTTACTGGTCAAAAACCTCATTTAAGTTTTGGGTCGGGAATGGAAAATTAATTCCAATTTGGAATCTGATACTTGAGATTAAAGTTTGAATTCCTCTTATCAATTCCTGTGTGCAGATCTTCAGAAAAGTGATCTACTGATATCTCAATAAAAGCCCTTGTAAAAAATGAGCAATATTTTTACTATAGTAAGCAAAGTTTAACTATAGTATTTGCATTTTAAAGCACAAGAACCACAGTTTCATTTGAACAAATGGACCACTGGTCACAAGTGAGATTAAACTCTTTAACAAGAGTTTGAAACAACATGAATCCAAACATTTGATTGTTCCAGAGTTGTCATTGAATATTGTGTGTAATATAATGTGTGTGTATGGTGTGTGCATTAGTATTGTGTTGCAGTAATAGACACAAGCGTCTCAGCGCTGTACTTCCAGTCTGAGTTAAACACAATGTGACCGGCGGTGATCTTCTGTCAGTTTAGATGTTCTGCGTCCCCCCGCCGGCCTCATTGACCTTCCAAACTCTTCTAATGGAATTCTGTGAAGTGCATCTTTGCCGTTTCATTGTTAGCGTTCACAGGGAACTCTGTTCAGATTAATGTTGTGACCTGACAAGCCCTGTTTCTTGTGATCCCAACCCTCTGTGAACCTCCGCGACGGCACAAAAGAGCAGATTTTTGATATTGATGGATTGTGTTGAATATCTGTGCAATAAAAGATACGAGCGGAGCGATTTCACAGCTTTTACTAAAGGGTCACGACGGCATTTGTGAACTCCAGACGACGCAGAACGGCGTTAATCCTCCCGCGCGCCGACCCCAGACCCCCCGACCGGCGGCCCTGAACAATAGCCGACAGTGGCGGGAGCGCCGAGACCATCTGAGCGCTTCTTTTACAGACCCCGTCACGCTCGACTGCGTGTGTCACGTCTCTCCTTCTGATGGCCTTTATTCTGTGTGACAGCGAGGAGGTGCGGGGTCAGGACGAGCCGTGATCGGATGTGAACTCCTCTGGTTATGAATGGAGGTGTCGGATCAGCAGCGATCAAACCTGAGACGCATTTACTGCACAAAGAAACTGAAGCTCGCTGGTTTGCACCTCCTCAGAATCTTTTCACTGGTTTCATCCGCTGTTGCCGGAGAACATTCACAGATCTCCACATTCTTCAGCTTTGTAATGCTTTCAACTTTTATTTTCAGTTACTGAAACCTTCTTTTGAACTTTCCAGCTTCGAGAAGTCAAATATAGTCTAAGAAAATATTCAAGATCTGTTGAAAACACCACAATAATAAAGCAAATATTCATCATGTTAGTAAATATTCTATCTGTGTTTCTATCAGCTGTTGATGAAACGTGTTGTGTGTGTTGTGTGTTGTATTGTGTGTCATTGGTGTGTTTACATCTTAAGACCTCAGTCTTCCTCACTCATTCACATCAATACGGTGAACTCACACACTGTTGCTTTTTCTCCTTTTGTGACACTAGATCCAGAGGACAGACAGTATTTCTTTGAGCTAGTGCAGTGTTAGTGTGAATGTGAGTGTGAGATTATAGTGGCATGATGAGTAGAAGAGAGAAAGAGTCGGGACGGAAGGTTTCTGGTGATCACAGGTAAGATGACCTGAAAGTCAATTGTGTGTCAGGGAGTCAGTGAATGTTTCAAACACTGGATTTGGATTCTGGATCATCTGAATTTAAAATGCTGCTTAACTTCTGCAGATTCTCTGTAAAAAAATCCTGAGCAAAAATTGTCAATTTATTGTCTTGTTTTCTAAATATCACAATGTTGTGAACAAAGATTATTTGACAGACCAGACTTTCAAGTGTTTGTCCAAAAGGTGCCAAATATTTTTTTTCAAATTGTCTAAATAATCTAAATCATTGAACACTTAACAAGGGTTTGAAAGTTCCCAGCATGCATTGCAGCTTGCCTGATTCAGTGTTTTTTAAAGTTGAGTGTTTTAGTCTTTGTTGTTTTTATTTCTGCGTTGTTGTTGAAGTCTTCACTGTTTGTGTTTAGAGTTGTTCTGGATGAATGTTGTTTGTTGATTATCATCATTATTCATGTTTGTGTGTTTAGTGCTGCATTGACAACACACACTGAATGCTTTGATCCGTTTATCATAGAGAATATTTGTGACTCTGGATCACAAAACCAGTCTTCAGTAGAACGAGAACATTTTTAGTAAAATACAAAAATACATTGTATGGGTGAAAATGATAGATTTTTCTTCTATGCCAAAAATCATTAGGATATGAAGTAAAGATCATGTTCCATGAAGATATTTAGACAATTTCCTACTTTAAATATATAAAAACTTTATTTTTGTGAGTGGATGTCCTGCCACTGTGCCTGTGATTATCAACTTCAAAGGCAAATTTCTCAATATTTTGTTTTTTGCACTCTAAGATCCCAGAGATTTAAACGGCTGTATAACAAACCATACATCAGAAGAAAGCTTGTTTATTCAGATTTCAGATTATGTAAACATCTCAATTTCAAAAGATTAATCCAGACTGATTTTGTCGTCCATGGTCACATATGGTCACATATACAAATAATGTGTATTTCAGGTGTTTTAATTTGGTCTAATAGTAGTATTTATCAGATACAGAAATTACATCTCTTTATGGTCTTCACTTTATTAAATATACTATTTATTTAATCGTACTGAAGTTATAATTTAATCTGTGAAGAGCAGTGCGGTTTATTATGCTGCTGCCCCTTTAAGAGATGCGCTGATCTAATATAACGTAACACACACTTTTTGTTTCCACATGTACGTTGTGTTCCCGTAAGACATAAATGATTACTTCGTACAAGGATACTTGGTTATTTTGCCATAATTTTGTGTGGATGTCTCGATTCAGAATTTTGCATTTTGGCGGCAGGTACCTCAAACAGCACGTGAGACCTGAATCCAGTCCTCTTTTGACCTCAATACTGCATTAGTGGTATCACCTCGTGCTCTTGTACTGTATTCAAATCAAGCCATTTCTGCCAACACAAATATGTCGTTGTGTCATCATTAGGTCAACATAAGTGTTTATATCGTGAGAATGTGTGATTTAATTAAAAATATATATATATTTCTTTTACATTGCCTCCTTCAGGTGTTCTGGTTGATTGTATGATGGTAATCGCTGGTTGATAGCACATGTAGGATGTGGCTTTATAAAAATGAACCATAATTTCCCCATAAATCAAACCAGTAGACCAAGGCAACTTTAATCAAACTATGGTTACCACAAGTTGAGCACGATTTTTCTCCTACAGTAATCATATTTAATCATGGTATTTGTGGTCACAACACTGTTACTCTAGTAAAATCCTGGTAGATTTTCATGAAAGTGTGATGGTTTGTGTCATGGCTCTTCCTCTATTGAAGAATGAAATGGTTTTGTGTAATTGCCGTCCTCATCTAACAAGCTCATTAAACATGAAGTGTTGTAACCTGCGGCATTATTGAAATGACTCGGTCACGCTTGACTTCAGCTGTTAATAGAGAGCAGGTAGAGACAGTTATGAGCTGGTGTTTGTGTTCAAGTGTTTAACTGACCGCTGTCATGAGATGCTCTTTTCACATGTATGATGAAGGGATGTACAGTACATTATTATGTATATTATTAGTGATGCATTACCATGAACATTATCAATCAGTTAAGAACATGTTGATGCTTCCGTTCTGTCATTTGTGTGTGTCAGTGTTCTCATCTTTCTCAAGTCCCAGTGAAATTAAAAATGACTATTATAGTTTTTTCATGAAATATTGCAGCGTTTATTGTAAATAGTTTATTAATGTGTGTTGTTCTCTTTTAAAATTTCTGTGCACTCATAATCTTCAGTTAAAATCTGAAAATGCACTTCCTTCCTTTAATGACTATCAATCTCAGATGACGTATGTTAGACGGCTTGGGCGGAGCATCTGTTAACTCCTCCCCTTCAACTGCTAGGCTGCTGCCTGTTCCATTTAAAAATACAACGTCTGTTTTTATACATCCAATCAAATGGCAGAGAAAAACGAAAGCCACGCCCAATATTTTTAACATTTGAGATTCCGTTTCACTCGGCAATGTGTCAAAATACGGAAGAGAAAACGATCGCAACTTCTTGTTAACGGGGACTTTATGTGTGTGATTGTAATGTTTGTGTGTTATTCTGAGTGAACTGCAGGCGTGTGTGTGTGTGTGTGTGTTTATTATTTCCCAGTTCACTCTGATATTTATCGATGAAGCAAGAATATAAGTCTTGGGACTAATTCTTAGTTTTGTAAATAATTAAAAAGATGGAAAGTGTTATACAGCTTGGTCAATTAGTTTGTGCAAATAAGTGGTAGTTTGAACAAGTGTGTTAAATTGTCGGCTGTGTGTCGCGTATGTAATTGTTTAGAGCGCAGAGCTGAAATTCAATAGTGTTTGAGTAAGAATGCTGATTGTTGAGGGCTTTTGTACGTCCCTGAGGTCACAACACAAAACGACCTTCACTTGTGATACAGCCGTCCAGATCTACACACATTACACAACACAAACATCACATAAAGTCAAAGTCGAACAACTTTACTAAAGTTTCTGTTCAAAACATCATCATAAAAGGAGATCTGAGCGCTCGCTCATCTTTTCAATGTCTACATTAAATTCACCGGTACAGTTGATCGGTACAGGTTTATTTTTGCATTGTTAGCTTTTCTTTCTCCGTCTCTTGATAATTCACACACTTCTGTTTGTTATTTAAACACTCTGATGACTTCATTATTATACATTATATGAAATGTGAACAAAAAATACAAATACTTCATTTCTTTCGAGAGGAGAAATCTCAGATCAGACAAAAACTCTGCCATTTATTTTCCTGTCATTTATTTTCTTGTCACTTTACTTTTTTTGATTTACAAGCAAAGGAGTTAATTTCTCATTCAAGGTGCCCAAGAATTTCTATTATGTTTCTCCAGAAGAAGAGTCTTAAATGACTGTAGATGTTAAAGGATTGTAGACACGAGCGTGTGTGTTGTGTTGTTGTGTGTTTGTGTTGTAGGTGCATTAATGAATGAGGTGTGTGCTGGACTACATTAAAATCCTAAACCTGCACGAGGTGAAGTTTCTCATTAACCATCAGAAGTTGACATTATACAGCACTTCCTGTTTAACACAATCCTGCGCTGCTTTATCACATGATGTGATGTGTGTCAGCAGATTGAGATTTGTTTTTAATGCACTTTTATCAGCACTTTTCTGAAAGACTCTCTGGAGTGAATCCTGTAAATGATTCATCCAGCAGCAGCAGAACTTCACTGTCTGTGACACACCATTTCTCCTCCTATTATAATAATTATCATCTTTATGCTCTTCCATTATGTGTTTCTTTTCCAGTGTGCGTGTGTCTTTAGTTTGAGCAATAATGCTGGATTCACATGCTCTTGTGCTTTTATTGAGAGACACTCAGTTGAGAAACAGTATTTTTGTTATGGCCATTGTGCAGAACACAATAGAAGATATTTTGAAGAATGTTGATAACTAAACAACACTGAACTACGTTGACTTCCATTGTTTGCTGTTATGAAAAATAACCATACTTTAAAACCCCAAAACATGGTTTTACCACATTAAAAAAACACATGGCTACTGTAGTAGAACCACTGCACTTTTATGTGTGTGTGTACGAGCAAATGTGTGCAGTGCATGTTCATTTGTGTGTGTGGTGCACGTTTGTTTATGTGTGTGAGTGTGTGTGTAGTGCATGTTTGTTTATCTGTGTTTTTGTGTGTGTGTGCATGCATACGTGTGTAGTGCATGTTTGTTAATGTGTGTGAGAGTGCGCGTGTTTGTGTGTGTGTTTGCAGGGCATGTTAATTTATGTGTGTGAGAGTGTGTGTGTGTGTGCGTGCAGTGCATGTTTGTCTATGTGTGTGTGTGTGTGTTTGTGTGTGCGCGTGAAGTGCATGTTTGTCAATGTGTGTGAGAGTCTGTGTGTGTGTGTGTGCGTGGGAGTGTGCGTGCGTGTGTGTGTGTGTGTTTGCGTGCAGTGCATGTTTGTCTATGTGTGTGAGAGTGTGTGTGTGTGTGTGTGTGTGTTTGTGTGTGCGCGTGAAGTGCATGTTTGTGTGTGTGTGTGTGTGTGTGCGTGGGAGTGTGGGTGTGTGTGTGTGTGTGTGTGTGTGTGCCAGGGAGTGTGCGTGTGTGTGTGTGTGTGTGTGTGTGTGTGTGCGTGGGAGTGTGCGTGTGTGTGTGTGTGTGTGTGTGTGTGTGTGTGTGTCTGTGTGTCTGTGTGTCTGTGTGCGCGCGTGCAGTGCATGTTTGTCACTGTGTGTGAGAGTGTGTGTGTGGTGGTTATAGTGTTGATCTAGAGACATGAGGTGTCTTCTGTAAGCTGTCTCAGATCCTGAAAGACTTTATAATCTCAGATTCTCACAGCTTTACTGGACCCCACTGGTGCTTCAGTCTCTCTCTCTATGAGCAGTGCAGTGGAAGTGATAAAGCAGGTCTAATCTCTGTGTGTGTGTGTGTGTGTGTGAAGTGAGCTTGTGTTGGTTTCATGTTAAATATTAATGTGCAGCTCTCCTGCAGAGCTCCTTGCAGCTCTTCGGCCTCAATTTTTAATGGAGCAATTATAAAGGTTACGCGGCTGATACTGAGAACATCCATTAGACGCTGTTGTTTCAGACTCCTTTCTCTTATTGCTCTGCCTGTGTTTCTGCACTGTTATCTGAATCATTTCCAGACAGAGAAAGAAAGAATACACGCTGGATTCAGATGTGATATTTTACAGCTCGTGGAGAGGTCCTGTAGGTCTGTCACTGTATGAGATATATACCAATAACATTTACATACACAAATACCTTCAGTTTGACCAGTGCTGTGCAATAATATACTTAAATGTAAATATACTTAAAATCACCTTTTAACATTATATACATTTCATACGCCCTTTGTCTCAAGCGTAAGCAAGCATGGCACACCAGCCTCCAGAGCCGACACGTGGGAGCGCTTTCATTTTAATGATGCATGTTTAAAGCACGTATGAAACATGTTCATTGTGATGTGCGATGTTGTGTAAATACAGAGTTTTTTTAATTGACAGACAATAAGTGTGTTGCTGCGGGTAACACAAGACTATTAGGTTGCACAAGAGAAAGGGACTCTATCCTCACACTCTGCTGTCAAATGATAACTATGTATTTAACTAATATAAATATATATATATATTTATATATAACTGCTGATCAGCAAAAACAATCGACAGAACCTTGCCCAAAACACAATCGAAAATGTAAAAGATTTAATAGTTTTAATTGAAACTATAATGGTGTCTACTAGTTTGCTATGGATTCTATTGGTGGGATGTTAAAATATACCCAAGATGTGTGTTTGCATTTTCATTTCTTTAAAAAATAAAAGCATTTCAATATATTATGTACAGCCGATATGTCTACACACAGCCCTAAATTTGACTTGATCTTGAGGAAAGAAACCTTCTCTTATTTGATCCCCTCAGAGAAGTTTGATTTGCTCAGCACATTTAAAAACAACCATTGTTGACCAAAGTGCTTAACAATGTCCAGAAAAAGGTTTCATGCATCATTTCTGTGATTTCAGTGTTGTGTTCAGTTTTAATGGAGTGTTTCTTTAGTTTTTACCTGCTGGTTGGCACGAGTGTAAGATGAATGCACCTCTGCTGTCATATAACGTGACAGCCGGTACGAAACACTCCAGCTTCCCAGAGCCCCTGTCACTCCAGCTGTGGTTACACGGATAATTTCTCTTCTTTTTCTTTATTTCAGCAGGAAAGCTTTTAACCGTCTGATCTCCAGTGAAAGGTTTATTACATTTACTCTGTTTCTTCAACCGCAGACGCTTTTCAAAGAAGTGAAGAAACACACTTTCATTTGCGTGCCAAATTTGTCCATTTGTACAATTGCAATCGTTGTTTCAGATATTGGTTTTAAGAATGGATTATAGTGGAATTACAAAAGTACTTAATAACGGATGAAGGGATTTTTCTCTGTTTTGTTGATGTTTTGTTGGGTTAGAGGTGTAGGGATGCAGCAATAGGATCTTTGGGGCCGATACTGATTTTAAAAAACAACTATCGGCTGATACAGATATGGGTCAATTGCATACAATACTTAACAATACTAGCTGATTTTTCTGCATTCAATTTATTTTACATAACATGAATTGGATCCATTTAACATTTTAAGAGAGACAGAACTGTAAATGTTCCTAAATGTAAATGTAAGTTAAGATAAAAATACACCAAGACAACATGACAATCTTTAAAGGTGATTTTTGCTATCCAATAATTATTTTATTAAAAACATTAACTCAAATCCTTCTTCATGTTATTGCTGATATGCAGATGGTGTTAAATGAATCCAATATCGGCCGATACATCAGTGCATCCCCAGTTAGAGGTGTTGGCAGTGTTGTTATATCTGTGGTTCTTTAGTTGGACCGTTCGCTCGTCCTGCTCCCTGAAGTGATTTCAAACCCTGTTCTTTATGTTTTCTCATTCATAATTCATCTCCAAAGCGATTAATATTTTACACCTACATGCTGAAGCTCATAGTAGACAACACTATTGATCATATTCCAGTGAGTTTAACGTGGAATTACAACACAACACGTCGCTCTCGCACAACATCATGGTCAAACTGGTGTGTGTCGACTCTCACGCGGCTTTTATCAGGTTTGTTTTCCTCCTTTTCCAGCATGCAAACATCAGCTGGAGGAATCAAAGAGCCGTCTCTGGCTCAGAGCTGTGGTCCTGGTGCGATCCGGATCGATCCGGATCCGTGAGGCCAGCAGACAAATTGTCAGGTGTAAGAATACATTCAGACCTGCGGCGTTGAGAGTGAACACATCGGCCTCACTTCATTCCTGTGTGTGTTTGTCATATTCATCACGGATCTCTTTCATTAGCACACTGTTTAGGGCACTACACCCTGTGTGATATCATACTAGAATATGAAATCAACTTCAAGCTATGTTTCTCTTAAGCTGTTTCTTTACTTGCAGTCATAAATAACTTAAGGAAAAATGAAAATGCAGAAGAGACCGCTATCAGCATTTTCACTTTTGACTCGCAGAACATCAATGGGTTTGGGTTAGGACTTATAAATTCCTGAAGATTTTTTTTATTTGGTGTGTCAACGTTAACGCGAAGAATAACACATTTTTTTCATGCTCAAGTTTTCGTATGCAACTTTTTTGTATTTGTCGTGTGTGTACGATGTCTCAGAGTTGCTACGGATGCAGTAAACAAAGAAAATCAGTTTTTTATGACAGATGATAATATCGGAGGCAGTGTGTAAATGTGATTGACCCAACGTGAGGTCGTATTTATTTTGTAACGTGTGGAAATTTTGTACACAATGTGCAATGTTAAATCTATTGACAGCCCTCGTTCTTATATGAACTCAATACTGCAGCTATTAAACTATGATCACTTTAAAAAGTGAACACTTTTCGTCTTTTTGTCGTGTGTTAGTTTATCAACTATATTGTTTGTGTCTACACAACAGCACATAAGGTGTGTACTGTTGGAGATGGACTGGCTGTGACTGATGTAATGAGCGTCCAGCAGCCTGTAGAAACATCAGTGTGTATGTACAGTATATCTGGGATCTCTTCAGGATGAAGTTCAGCTGGTATTGGAGGTGTTTGACTGTGATTTCAGGCTGAATAATGTAAGTGGTATGAATAGATAATGAGAGGAGTTTCCATCAGAATGAGGTCGAGCAGATGCGTGAGGGTGATTTGATGATGTGGTGTTTCCTCAGGCCGTCCCGGGTGTCAGTGTGTCGAGCTCACTGCTGTCTTTTAACATTTGTGAAGGAGAAACAAAAACACAGTCAGTGTGGAATTCAACCTGTGGAGCCCTGTGAGGAGTGGGGTGAGGAGGCGTACGCATGTCTCCTCAGGCGTGTGTGTGTTGTTTTTATAAGCAGTTTTTTTCCTGCTCTCTCTCTCTCTCTGTGTGTGTGTGTGTTGTGTTGTGTGCGGATGCTCCAGTAGCATGAAAGCAGACACAGGGGCCGTATCAAAGTCTTAACCCCACTCCATTAATAATGTGGTGTAAATAAATCAGGGCCTAAGAGCCAACTAAAGATCTCTTGCAGATCTCACGGGAAACTCTTCTCCAATCAGCAGACAGCACTTGTTAATAATATATCTGCAGCACACGCTCGCTTCTGGATTCTTACTTTATCAAACGCTCTTCTGCGTTACAACAGACGTCTGGTTTGAGTTTGATATCATGTATGTACAGTGGAGGACATGTGTCTTAAGACATTGATTTTAAATCTATTGATTTGAAAAATATAAGATCAGTTTCTTCGTCTTGATAAAATAATAGAGGTAAAAATTGTATAGTTGCGTTAGGGTTGAAATGTTTACAATGAATGTTTACATTGAAATTAGAGTTGTTGGTATAGTGCAGGTTTAATATTAGTATTATTATTATTTATATTAATCTCGTGTATGACCTCAGAAGAGATTAAGTGTATTTTATGATATTTTTATGATGTTTTTGTGATGTTTTTTTGTCCTTGCACTGGTGTTTGCTTACAGTTTGTCGAAACATAAGATGGTTTTATTTAGGACATAATCTGCTTTTGTCTTCTGCGGAAGAAAGCGAGTCATACAGGCTGATGATGTTATTTATTTGGTGAATAAATTCAGTGATAGTGGTAAAGATGAGGTAAACACATGTACTGCGGTAAATCTTTTACTGTTTATACACTGATGTCAAAGGTTTCAGGGCACTTGAGCAAAATCTTTCTCATTATTGATCTGAAGATGTGTTCTTGAATATCTGGAATTTGTGTCGTAGACAATAACACAACTTTGTTCAAATACATTTTTTCATAACAACACTACATTTTTCTAAAATATTTTTTTCTTGAAATAGTTGACTGACTGAATAAGAAAATTACAGCAAATAAAATAAAATAAATTATATTGTTTGAAATCATCTGAAGAAACTGACATAATTACAAGAAAGCATTTCTGCAAATTCTACACAAAAGTGACCACACTGACGATGATCTAATATAATACGTTTGATTTAATCTTTAAAATTGTAATAATATTTATTATTTTAAAGTAATAGTTATTTTAATATTTTAATTGCTAACTTTGATGAGTTTAGTATTACTGTAAAATGTGAAAAATCTAAATAAATCTGTAAGTAACTTCTAACAATCTTAAACTTTGGACTGGTAGTGTATTTGACCCCAAACACAAATATTATAAATGTTATAAAGTATCTGAGCTTGAATTTCTCTCTGGTGTTGAATTGATTGAGTCTCTATGTTAGTGTTATTTTCCTCCTGTGGTGTGTCAGGACTCGACTCTGTCCGGTTAGAGAGTGAACCTCAGGAGGTCTCAGTCAATGAGGGGATGGGTTTAAGATGACCGTCTGTATTGACAGGGTTTTTGTTCAGATGATGTTGTGAAAGACCTCCAGCGTATCTCTTTATGTCCTCACAGTCAGTGTTCTCAATATCTTCAGTCTGTTAAATCACACAGAGCTCTATTCACATGATGATGATGATGATGATGATGGTAATCATGTCTGTAATATTGAGCTTCACAGTGAGAAGTACCTGAAAATCAAAGCCTGGACACAAGAATACAGAGTTCAGCTGAAGGACGCTCATTATTTAGACTTTAATGTTCTCGATAAGGACAATACTGCATGTGTTCAGACTCTTACATGAGCGGCGTGTGCTTCAATGTTCAGCAGCGTTCACACTCTTCTGGTGAAATGTATTGATGTCATGTCTGATCGTTACTTGTCTTTATGCTGATAGAATCTGATTGTGTGTGTGCTAAAATCAGACAATGTTTCGTTGTGAGGATCAGAAAAATGAGATTTTAACCTTTAAAAGAGTTTCTTCTTTCAAAGATTCATCCTTCATCTTCATCCTGAACCGTGTTCACTGGTTTACAGTATGAAGCAGATTTCATTTTATTTTTTTAGATCAGAAGACATTTAGAAACAAATTCAGAATTTTTATGCTAGGTTTTAAGTAATTCTTTCAAATATATGTATTTTTTAATTCAAATACTATGGTAATATTTTGACATAATTCAGGCTATATTTGAACTTACTTTTGTGTATACTGTAAAAACAACCATTGAAGATGTACCAGTTAATTTTCTGTCAGTACTAGATCTGTTTTTTACACACAATTCCTTTGATTATTAAACAACACCTAATGAACAACTGTAAAAACTTAATATTTCTAAAACTCCTTTGTTTACAACATTTACAAGCTTTGAGACTATTAAAATATTCTTTTATTTATTATAATATTTTGATGCAAGCAGTCACTACAAAGAAATGAGAACGACAGACGACTCGTTCGTGTGATTCAGAGTCGTCTCATTTTTTCCCGAGCCAATAACTTTGTGATTCGTTCACTTTCAGCTTTGACTAAAACAAAGCAAAGGTTATTTTACACAAAGCAGAACACAAAACTTTAGCAGAAAGATTGAAATGCTTCATAAAAAATGCCTTTTTCTGCTGGATCACAAAGCTTGCACAACTTTTGTTGTTGTGTCGTTGTGTTTGTGCAGCGGTGGTTCATCAGTGTGTTGACTTGTGAGAGGCTCTTCTGGGATGTGTTCAGTATCTGTTCCAGTGTTGTGAAGTGTACCAGCGGCTTTAAATCTATAACATCTGAGTGTTAGTGAAAGATGAATTCATGCGCTCTCTTCTCTTCACATCTGCACTGATTTTACTCGTTCTGTCGCAGGTTTAAATCTTGTTCTTGTTTTCAAAGTGTTGTGGCATCATCGAGCTGATTGTGGAATGTCACGTTCTTGTGTCTGATGGGTGTGAATGTTCCCCTGACGCTCCTCTTATGGCACGAATGAAAGCGTCTAGACGTAAACCCTATATAACCCCGTGCCGCTCATGAGGATGACTGATGGTGAATGAATGTCCGTTGAATGATGTCAGAGACGCTCAAAGGGCTTGAGGATTTCATCTCTTTCATTTGAGTGCTTTATATGGGATGTTAAAGAGAGAAAAGCTTCTCTACGCCCCACATTCACACATCACAGACACTCATATTCACTCATGTGATGCTGTGATGAATATCTGTGTCACTCATCTACTTGAACTGTGAACCAGATGAAATGGTTTGAATTCATGTAAAAGAGAAAACTGACTGTAGTAGAAGGGTCTGTAAAGCCTTGTTATGTGTCGTGTGTGTACTTGTGTTGCAGTATTTTTGTCATACTTGAGAAGGTTCAAGCAGAAGCTGAAGTTGTTTTACTTATGAATATGTTTTGGTCAAAAACAGCAAACATTCATTGTAGGTGTATAAACAGAGGATGAGTCACATGAATACGTGTGTGTCTGTGTGCGAGTGACCGAGTTTGTGTGTGTGTGCGAGGGAATGTGTGTGTCTCAGTTTGTGTGCGTGTGTGTGTCCGAGTTTGTGTGTGTTTGAGAGTATTTGTGTTGTGTTTGTATGTGTGTGTGCGTATGCTAGTGTGAGTATGTCTGTGTGTGTGTTGTTCATCATTTGTCTGTGTTTAATTGAGTGTAATCGGTGTTGAACGCTGAGAGGAATCTTCTGCTGTTAAACATCTGCTGCTTTCTCAAGTTCTAAAGCTGCTTTACATTAGTTTTGTCTGAAGAGTTACACAAATTACATTTAAAGTCAATTGCATCAGAATAGATTTGGTTGTAATTTAGTTAGTCTCATTTCAACATTGTGTGTGTTGGTGAGAGAGGCAACAGATGTTGTGAAATGATCCATCTTCAGCGCGGCCGTCATGAGCTCATGTTTGCAGCACTTCTGGACCCTCAGACACTTGTTTTGTGTTGTTGCTGTGTTTGATGCTGATGCTTTCTGAAAATAACTGTGTTCAAAGTGTGTTTTGTGTAGTTTCAAATGTTAATGTGTTAGTGTTGTTGTGATTTTTACATTTACATTGATCTGTTTTTATCCAAAGTGACTTCCAGTGTATTTAGGATGTTTATTTTTCTGATATGTGTGCTTGGAGTCTTCTAGCTACAGGAGCATGTTGTGAGTGTGTTTTTTGAGTATGTATACAGTAGTGTGTAGGGTTGTGTGAGCTCTTGATGATTGTGTGTGTGTAGTCAGTCAGTAGTGGAGAAGTGTATCATGATGAATTTGTCTGATGAAAGGTGCCGTGCTGTCCCGTGGAGACGAGGTGTTCACCTGCCCTACAGAACGCCCCCGGTGCTAATCATTAGAGTCTGACGGGTCACAGGGGCTCGTTCACCCCAGCTCGCCTCGGGCTGTTTGAGACCGGGTGACAGATGAGACCTCTGACCGGACCGACCGCACGCTGAATATTGAGAGTTTGAGTCGTGTGCCAGTCTGTGGATCTTATGCTGATTTTAGTCACACTGCTTTTTTACTGGAATAACTCAGCCCAAAAATTCGACAACTCGTATCGTTCCATTTTTTCCCGTTTTTCTGTTCAACACATCGGGAGATTTAGGCAGAATGTCAATGATCTGTTATCAATGATGGGTAGAAGAAGAGTTATACTGCAAAGCTGACAAAATACACTGTGCTTTTATATTTACAATAGTAAACTGATATTGCAGTTTTCAGTAGTACATTATAATAATTACTTTATTTTGTCAATGTAAAATCTATTGCCTGAAGTGTTGACGGAAGTGAATTGATAAACTGAAAAAAACTCATATTTTGAATTGGGATTTACCGATATGTAAATTTTGGCAGATAACCGATAATTCTTTAACATTGAAAGCCGATAGTTGATATATTGGCAGACATACAGTGTCTAAATATTCATATAAAATTCCCTATGGACGACTGCTTTTATATGAAAACATTCACCCTAGAAAACTAGGTAAGCATTAGTTCTCTTTCTCTCCCTGACACTCATGTACCAAGCCTACTTTACACTAGTGAACAATTCTTAAACCTTCAAACTTTTCTGGTATATTTAATAAAGAAATGATAAATGTTCTTCCAGAATCTCAATAGCCACATGTCTAACAGGTCTCAAAACAGAGATCATCCATACAGCAGTCTGATTTAATCTATATGCTTTTGTTCCTATAATTAACACATTCATAAATACTTTATCTGTTTTGTAATGTTTTGAATGGTCATGACAGAGACAGTACTGTACTGTATTTTAACTGCAAAATTATTTAAGATTTTTCGGCTTTGATATATTGCCATAAATGTTATGAATTTTAAAAATGTCAATTTATCGGCCGATACCGATTTGGCGGATAATTTATCGTCCATCCCTAATTTTGAATATTAACTAAGGTGATGTTCCAAATCATGTCCAGGAATCTTATTACAGTTTACAAAAGTGAAAACAAATAGAGACGGTTTCATCAGACGCATGCGCTCGACCTGAAGTTAACTCCCAGTCTGTGTTTGGTCATCTTATCGCCTTGGCTAGTATTAATATAAATTTATATTTTATGGAATATTTATTGTATATTAATTGTATTAAATTCAATGAAAACTACTCAACAGTAAGTATTTTTTTTTGCGGAGGTCTTCTGGAAGTTTATTTTGGTGCTGCTGAAACCATAACCACAGTGTTTTCTCATGTGTGGTGTTGTAACGGAAGGAGAAGATCAGACATTCATATTCTCATTTTGTATATCACAAAATAAATCAGATAAAACAGTTTTAGGTGCTGAAAAGCTTTAAATTCTCAATTGTCAGGTTAAATTAGAGACAATGACATTCTTTATCCCGTGTGATATATTTTGTGATGTGGTGTATGTTGTGTGTTTCGTGGCTGTGTGCATGTTTGATTGGTGTGTGTGTTGTTTAAATGAAAAGGAGTGTGTGTTCACTCCAGCTATAGAATCAACCTCAGAGGAAATTGAAAGCACGGCCGAGCACTTCACAGTCCAGAGCTCCGGATCAGACGCTGAATTGTGTTTCGTCTGCAGTCTTAGTCACACATGCTGAACGCTCCAGACTTAAAGAGCTTCACCTGCAGCTTCATGAAACTCTCTTAACAAACATTATGTGGCCCTCCGCAAAGAATCAATAACGGAGGAGTTGTTTCATTTAATTTAATACAACTAAAATACTATAAAATATTAATCAATATAAAGATAATAGTTATATTATAACAAAGCACAGATCATATCTTTGGGGCAGGCGTGACAGGATTAAAAAGGATAAGCCAAGAATGATCATTGTTATTCATGCTCAGTTTTTCTTCTGTTCTTCTTCATGTTTATTCACATTTATATTTTGAAGGCTGAACTATCCCTTTAACCCCCTGACCATGTTTTTAAATACTGTTGTTTTATTTGTTTATTATATACACAGAGGTCAGTGTTTATCACCGTTAACCTGTGAGTCCTGTAAGAGAAAGAGTTTTCAGGTATTAAAGATTTGATATTATGACAGAAATGAAATGAAACCGCGGCACATTGAGCTCTTCCAACAGAAATAAATGAAGTTATTAAAAAGACATGACGGTGAAACAACAGGCGTTCCAATAACCCGGTCAAACAGCATGAAGATGAAATGTATTTTTCATTGGCTCTGACAGGGTTTTATAGGGCCGTCCGTACGGTCTTTACTTTGGTTTGATCAAAATCACCAGTTGTTTATTTGAAGGACTGCAGAATAAATCTCTTGAAAGCGTCTCGTATAAATGAAGGACAATAACACAGAGAACAATAAGAGAGAATAAGTTAATTGATTTGCCTTTGCATACGCTTTTATTTAGCCAATTATTCTGTGTAGTTTAATGAAATGTTCATTGAAATAAAAAAACTTGACATAACAGCAAAAGACTGAAGCACTCAAATCATATTATTCTGTCTACACATAACAAAACACATCATGTAGTAAACTCTACAGTCAAAGTCATTGTGTTATAAACCGTACTATAGTGAATGAATAAACTGGGGTAAAAAGTGTAATATTCACTATAGTTATTATGACAGAGTACTGGAGTTTACAGTGCTGTGAAAAAGTATTTACCCCTTCTGGATTTTTTGTTTTTTTGCATATTTGTAAGCTTAAATGATCCAGATCATCAAACAAATGTTTCTATTACTCAAAGAAAACCAGATTCAGTTTTCAATGATGGTTTTATTTATTTAGGCAAAAAACAATCCAAACATTTCTGACCCTGTGTGAAGAAGTAATTCTATAGAACACATGATATTATATCAGTGAATACACGTCTGTGTTCAGACTGCAGGACGTGTGCTGTTCCACTAACTCCACTCGAGGAGGTTTTATATTCATAACTCATCACAACAACAGTTGTGTAGTGAGATGATGTTGAAGGTCAGTTGTGTGCTGTGTGTGTTGATATGAATACTGAGTTTCTTCATTAGCACTGCGCTCTTAATTGATTAATATTCCCTGTGGTGTCATTAAATGGCTCTGTGTGTGTGTGTGTGTGTTTCTTCGTGTGCATTTGCAAGTGTGTGTGTTTGTCTGTCTGTGTGTGTCTAGTATTTTGTGTGTCTGTCTGTCTGTGTGTGTCTATAATTTTGTGCGTCTGTCTGTGTGTGCGTGTGTGTCTATATGTGTATTTGTGTCTGTATGTTTGTTTGTGTCTATATGTCTGTTTGTGTCTATATATATGTGTGTGTGTGTGCCTGCGCCCGTGTGTGTGTGTGCGTGTGTCTATATGTCTACTGTATATGTGTGTGTCTATATGTTTGTTTGTGTCTATATGTGTGTGTGTGTGTGTGTGTGTGTGTGTGTGTGACTACTAACACGCATGCACGCACACACACACTGTATATAAATGAACTGTGTGTGTGTGTGTGTCAGAAGTGATTTCAGTACACATTCAGATGATAGTAACTGTGTGTGTGTGTGTGTGTGTGTGTGTGTGACTACTAACACGCACGCACGCACGCACACACACACTGTATATAAATGAACTGTGTGTGTGTGTCAGAAGTGATTTCAGTACACGTTCAGATGATAGTAACTGTGTGTGTGTGTGTGTGTGTGTGTGTGTGTGACTACTAACACGCACGCACGCACACACACACTGTATATAAATGAACTGTGTGTGTGTGTGTCAGAAGTGATTTCAGTACACATTCAGATGATAGTAACTGTGTGTGTGTGTGTGTGTGTGTGTGTGTGCGTGTGTGTGTGTGTGTGTGACTACTAACACGCATGCACACACACACACACACACTGTATATAAATGAACTGTGTGTGTGTGTGTCAGAAGTGATTTCAGTACACATTCAGATGATAGTAACTGTGTGTGTGTGTGTTGTTTTGTAATAGCAGAGATTTAACTCTTGAAGGAGTGTGTGATGAGCTCAGTTTTGAAACTATGGCTCAAGATGAGTCGAGTGGCTCATTAGAAGGTTCCAGAAGATTCTCTCATCAGTCTTAGTTTGACACGGGCTTGTTCAGCATGAAAACATTCACATCTCGTGTCCCATGAGTAGATGGACGAGTGCACAATTAGCCTGATGGATCACCTCAGCGCTGACACACACACACACACACACACACACACAGATTCAATCCGTCTCATTGATAAAGAGGCTCAAATGAGACACTGTGGACTCATGTGTCCTTATTTATTTTCACATCCCATAATGCTCTTCCTCGTGGTGGGTGGTCAAGTGTTTGAGAGAGGGGGAGAGAGAGATGAAGTAATGAGGATAAATAGTGTTTGTTGTCTGTTTGTAAACACACACCAGTGTGTTTGTGAACATGCTTACTTCATGTGTCGGTTGTTATTTTAGAAATGAGAAAGCGGAGGGTCTTGTGTCACACTGAAGGGGTTTATTTCTGGATAACAACCGGCTGCTTGTACATTATCCTGCTTATTACACGTCTACTTGCCACATGAGAAAAATACTGGACATGAAATGTGATCATTTCAGAGATTCCGTGAGGAAAAGTTGTTTTCTTTCCTTTTACTTTTCTGTCATAAATTATGTTCAAATGTTACGAACAGGCCATTTGGTTTAAGGGTAATATTTGTAAATGTAATGTCATATTTGGGACCCTGGACAACAGAGAAATTTGCCTTTGAGTTTAATAATCGGGCACAGTGGCAGGACATCCACTCACAAAAATAAAGTTTTGATATATTTAAGGTTGGAAATTGACTAAATATCTTCATGGAACATGATCTTTACTTCATATCCTAATGATTTTTGGCATAAAAGAAAATCGGTCATTTTGACCCGTAAAATGTATTTTTTTATTTTACTAAAAATGTTCTTGTGCTACTTAACACTGGTTTTGTGATCCAGGATCACATATGATATTAAAAGAAATATTTATATTTTTGTGTAACAATAAATGGTTTCTGAGAAAATGATCTGCTGCATCCAGGTTACTGTGTGTTACTGTGTGTTACTGTGTGTTACTGTGTGTTACTGTGTGTTACTGTGTGTAACTGTGTGTTACTGTGTGTTACTGTGTGTTACTGTGTGTTACTGTGTGTAACTGTGTGTTACTGTGTGTAACTGTGTGTTACTGTGTGTTACTGTGTGTTACTGTGTGTTACTGTGTGTAACTGTGTGTTACTGTGTGTTACTGTGTGTTACTGTGTGTTACTGTGTGTAACTGTGTGTTACTGTGTGTTACTGTGTGTTACTGTGTGTAACTGTGTGTTACTGTGTGTTACTGTGTGTAACTGTGTGTTACTGTGTGTAACTGTGTGTTACTGTGTGTTACTGTGTGTAACTGTGTGTTACTGTGTGTTACTGTGTGTAACTGTGTGTTACTGTGTGTTACTGTGTGTAACTGTGTGTAACTGTGTGTTACTGTGTGTTACTGTGTGTTACTGTGTGTTACTGTGTGTAACTGTGTGTTACTGTGTGTAACTGTGTGTTACTGTGTGTTACTGTGTGTTACTGTGTGTTACTGTGTGTAACTGTGTGTTACTGTGTGTTACTGTGTGTTACTGTGTGTTACTGTGTGTAACTGTGTGTAACTGTGTGTTACTGTGTGTTACTGTGTGTTACTGTGTGTTACTGTGTGTTACTGTGTGTAACTGTGTGTAACTGTGTGTTACTGTGTGTTACTGTGTGTAACTGTGTGTTACTGTGTGTTACTGTGTGTTATTAGTTTTGAGCGGTTGTTATCTGGGATTATCATATGAAGTGAAATGAGACCTGGACATGTTGTTCATGTGATTTGATTGTAGATGAGAACTCTCTTCATCTCTTCAGCATGGTGTTGTGTTTGATCTGAGGGTATGCACATATATATGTATAGAATAATGCAATGTCAGTCACTTTGATTAAAAGCGTTTGGCCAAAAAAAAGTAAAGTAAAGTTTCTTGAACTTGAAGTGGATGAATTATTGCTTTGTTCAGACAGATAATGAAGATATTGGCAGCTGTTGGTTAAAGTCTCTGTTCCAAAGCAGTAAAACTGGAAATATGTTCTGAGTTCTGACCACATTTAGACCCGCTGCTGTTTTATTGAGTTCATCATGTTCATGTGAAGACATCCAGCTGCCAAATAACACACATCAACAAACACAAGATCTGCATTCACATTCATGTGTGTCTCTATGTCTCTCTCTCTCTCTCTCTCTCTCTCTCTCTCTCTCTCTCTCTCTATGTCTCTCTCTCTCTCTATGTCTCTCTCTCTCTCTATGTCTCTCTCTCTCTCTATGTCTCTCTCTCTCTCTCTCTCTCTCTATGTCTCTCTCTATGTCTCTCTCTATGTCTCTCTCTCTCTCTCTCTCTCTCTCTCTCTCTCTCTCTCTCTCTCTCTCTCTCTCTCTCTCTCTCTCTCTCTGTCTCTCTCTCTCTCTCTCTATGTCTCTCTCTATGTCTCTCTCTATGTCTCTCTCTATGTCTCTCTCTCTCTCTCTCTCTCTCTCTCTCTCTATGTCTCTCTCTATGTCTCTCTCTATGTCTCTCTCTCTCTCTCTCTCTCTCTCTCTCTCTCTCTCTCTCTCTCTCTCTCTCATCAGCTCTTTAATTCACTGTCATGTGTGTGCGGTTGTGTCCTCAGGTGACAGATAAATCCGTGCAGGCGTTTGCTGAGAACTGTCCCGGGCTGCGTTTCGTGGGATTCATGGGCTGTTCGGTGACATCACAGGGGGTCATCCATCTGACCCGGGTAAGACCCTCATCACACCTGCTGTGATGTTCTGTCCTCTAACTTCTTCACAAACTCCACTTCTTCTCTTTTTATTTTGCCTTCACTCTGAAATCTCATTAATGTGTAATGAGGTGAATGTTGGAGACCCTGCTGTTTGTGCATTAGCATGCTAATGAGACAGAGTTATCTGCAACAGGCACACATGCACACACACGCCGCTGCTGCTGAGGCTGTAATTGACTGTATGGAAATTATGAGGTAATTTCCTTTTGTTTTTGGTATAATGTTGCCCCTCTTTTTAGAACATTTTAATAGAATGCATCATTTATAAAAACATGCAGAACATTACTGCTTAAAGTTAAGTTAGGTCAAATATTACAAACACAACTGATGAATTAAATTTACATAGATGTCCATTTATATATATACATATACATATATATATATATATATATATATATATATATATATATATATATATATATACGCAGTATATATTCACGAGTGTGTTTTTTTTTAGTTTTAACACAAATATTCACATGTGTAATGATTCCCAAACACAATGAGTGATTAAAGAGGCAGTTTAAATGACTCCCACACATCTCCTGATGACATGAAGACCTGATCTATATAAAGTGACTCTGTGTCTAAAGTTTTTATGAAGTCTAGCTGTTAAATCTCATTTTCCAGCCGTTTGAGGGGTAAAGACATCATTACATTACACAATTCACCTGGTGCCATCCACAGGCACAAAACTTATTTAAATCAAGTCTCAGCTCCTCCTCGCTCGGCCTCTCTCACTCTCTCTTCAGTTCTCCAGCAGAGGGACCGTTTTTAACTCTCATCATCAAAGACTTCAGACTTCTCTCAGGTGTGAATTATATTTATAAAACCCTGAAGACAAGTCTTCATCAAATGAAGAAAGAGACGAGGAGTGAGCAGAATGAGACTCTATCAGAATGATCCTGCTTCAGTTTGTGCTTCTCTTGCGTCTGTGTCTTAGTTTTTCATCCCTTACTATTAACTTCTGTGATTCTAGAGAGAGAATGTGAACACTGTCAGAGGTCAGAGGTCACAGGTTGTGTGTTTGAGGGGTCATTCTCATTTATGGTTCTCTTTAGTGTGATAAATGGTCACAGATCAGGTTAAACATAACATCTCTTCTCTAGCTTTACATCAGCTGTGTGTGTGTGTGTGTGTGTGTGTGTGCGTGCGCGTGTGTGTGTGTGTCTGGGTGTGTGTGTGTGATAACACCAACATCTGCAGAAAGAGTCACAGGTTTTATATTATATGATGAAGAAAATGCTGCAGACATGGTTTTAGTTAAAGAGAGAATTAAAGAAAGAACAGAGAGCAACATCAATCCCATCATGAGTTTGAGAGTGAACGTGAGGCGATGTGTTTCTCATTCTCATCAGGAATGTAGAGATTTCACAATCTGTCTGAATATGTCACAGAATTCTCTGCTTTTCTTGTCTTTAATCCAGCGCTTAAATCCTCGAGTCAGCAGATAAACACTCATGTGAGGTCATGTGTGTACTGGGAATCCAGATTCTGTCGTGATTCTCAATGTTTCAGGAGTGCATTTGTAATGTTTGTGTGATCTGCTCCTTGAAGTCAAACGTCCATTCAACACCGTACACATGATCTGTTTAGAAATAAATGAGACCTCATCAAGTAAACTCTACTAATAAAAAATGGAATTTGTGATAATATTCAGAAATCTGATGAATATTGAACTTGTGTTTATTTCTGTTGTTTATATGACAGACAACACAAAAGTGTGTTTAGACACGTCTGCAGCTGTACACGTCTGTATGTGTTTGTGTGTGATTGTGTGCGTGTGTCTACATATCAGTTCTTTTTTATATTGAAGTTTTATAATATTTTTCTAATAATACTTTGAATTTATTTGTATATTTTTAGGTTTTGCTAATATACATCGTTCTTGTCAGTTATATTGTATATATAGTGTGTAAATAATATTTATGTGTGTGTGTGTGTGTGTTGCATGGGCAGATTCAGTGTCATGATTAATGTTGTAGACATGCAGAGCTGAATATTTGTATCTTTGAATTGAAGTCAGATGTTATTTTGATCTGTGCATGTGTGCGTTTGTGATTTACTTGTGTGTGTGTGTGTGTGTGTATGTGTATGTAAAACAGCTTTTTCCTTTTCTGTCAGCTTGCGTGTTTCTTTAACACATTCCTGCATTGCTGCGACTGCTGTACAGTGAATGTGTGATAGACTGTCATTTATGTGCTGTGTGTGTGTGTGTGTGTGTGTGTGTGTGTGTTAATGTGATGATGTTAATGTGAGTCAGGAGCAGGAATCATGGGTAATCTGCCTGCGGGCACTGGAGGGAGCGTTTTGTTTAGCGTCCGGGAGCAGAATGTACAGTTGTGCTTTCATTAAGGTCAAGAGCACAACATGAACAAAACCCTCAGTGGACGATCAACACACATATGACAGACACACACACACACACATGTACAGCAGACAGTTTACATGAGAACATATAATTCATATAACACTTCTTTAACAGGAGAGATGGCGTGACCAGATTCACTCACATTTGATTGACAGCGTGTCAGTAGAGTTTTATGTCGTCTCACATCATCTGAATAACACAAACACATGACAAGAGAACAACACACATCACACAGATGATGCACAGCGCTGTTTGTCACGAGTGTTGTGTGTATCAGACCTCCACTTCACTTTCATTCCATTTTTAAATCATGAGTTTGATTTGATTTCTGAAACTATTATGATAATAACATCACAAATTGGAAAAGTCCATCAAGCATTCAGACAATAACTATTGATTAGTGTTTGATATTTTCAGTAGAGGATGATGGGGAGTATTTAGTGACTTTCATTAACTGCTGACGTGTGTTTGTGTGTTTGTGCAGCTTCAGGATCTGAACAGTCTGGATCTGCGACACATCTCTGAACTCAACAATGAGACGGTGATGGAGGTGGTGAGAAAGTGTCGGAACCTAACGTCTCTTAACCTCTGCCTTAACTGGACCATCAATGACAGGTACTGCAACACTTCATTTTCTTAAAGGTTTGTTATTCTGTCCGGCTGGAGAGTGTTGTGTTGTGTGTTGTGACATCAGGTGGAGTAGCATCAGTAGATTTAAGAGACCACGGTCAATAAAGAACTCACACACACACTCACTCATTCACTCACACACACTCGCACGCACACGTACTCGCACACACCACTCTCACGCACAAATTTGCACGCGCACACACATGCTCGCTCGCACACACATACACACACACACACGCAAACACCACTCGCACACACACATCTGAATGCACTCGCACGCACGCACTCTCACAGACTCACTCACTCGGACACACATGCACACACACACTCTCTCACACACATGCACTCACACATGCACACACTCACACGTGTGCTCTGAAGCATGTTTGGCCTTCAAACAAGAGGCCACATCAGTGTAAATCATCTGCCAGCTTTCAAATGTGTTCTCCACATGTGTGAAATGTGTCTTGTGTTTGATCCTGTGCTTTGGCTTTTGTTTCTGGTTATTCAGTCATATGTGTGTGTGTGGATTAACTTGTGCTGTGTGATTGTGTGATTTCATGGATAAACACAAGCAGAAGATGCTGTCTTCAGTCGTGGGAATCTCTCTTAAAGTCTGGAGCGCTGTGTGTGTGAAATGTGTCTCATCTCTGAGTATGAATATTCATATCATGTCAATACTGCGCATATGTTAATATCGTAAAGAGTTTTGGTACGACTGGAATGGTGTATTGACCAGTTATCATACGTGTTCTGTCAGATGTGTGAGGCTGAATACAAGCTTTACATGGAATGAGTCTGATAACTTATCAGATATGAATCACATGTGTAAAGATGAAGCTTCTGGAAACATGTTATCCTCTTTTTTTATGTTTGTGTAGAGTGTTCGACTGCAGAATGTTTAAGTCTGTTGAGGAAATACCTTTTTTCTCTTTTATTGTATGGATTTATAGTCTCGCTGCGAGCGTTAAAACAATATTGAATTTACAATCCACTGCAGATGGAACAGAACATTAGTGATTTGAGGATTTATTGGAGATGTGTTTGGTGAATATCACGTTAAGTTTCTTACAGAAGAGCGCTGAGTATTCTCACCTTTAACCTGTTATTACATCAGGATTGATTTCTTTATAGCTGTTGGGATTCTGTTAGTTTGGATCTGTGAGGTTTCTCAGGTCAGACTGTAAACACAAAGTTCATAAAGAGAATGTGTGCAGTAATTTATTGAGATCTGACTTTTATACAACATGACAATGATATTTCATACACACTAATGCTCACAGACTCTTTGATCAAATACACACTACTACACAGTCATGTGAGTGTATGCGTGCATGCGTGTGTGTGTGTGTGTATGGGTTTCTGTGTGTACATGTGTGTGTGTGTGTGCACGTGTGTGTATGTGTTACACGTTAACATGTCTGTGTGTGCGCGCATGTGTCTTTGCGTGTATGTATGTGCATGTGTGTGTGATGTATGGCTATGTGATGTGATTGTGTAAAGTACTGTATAAATATGATAATGTGCCGTCTCATGTCTGAAGCGTGGTTCAGTTTCATTGAAACATGTTTGAATGTGTAAGTGTGAACAGGTGCAGATTGTGATGTCACTCTGGATTAGGCTCTGCTTTAGTCTCTCTGTCTGTGTGCAGTGTGAGACCGGTGCTGATTTAATTCTCTCTGAATGCCGTATGAATATCACAGTGTTTCACCTTCAATGACGATGATGTGAAGTTCAGGTGTGGAGTTGAGCTGCTCTGAATCACACATCTTATGTTTATTTAATCAAAAGTTTTACTCTCACATATTCTGACACTTAAACGTTGTGTTTGTGCGGCGTCTTTTCCTTTATGTAAAGGAACATTCATGATGTTCTGTTGCTCTAGTAATGTTAATAGGCTCAGATGGATTTATGAATGTTCCTGATGGGATGTGTGTGGTGATCTATCATGATGAAGATTCTTATTAATTGTGAGTAATGAGGCTTTCAGACGTGTCTTCTGTGATGAACGCTGGCATACGGTCGAGAGAGACAAACACATTATTTTGGGCATAAAGCCTCTCAGAGACAAGTTTTAGTTTCTTAAATATTTATTCTTGTTTTTATATTCAGATGTGAGTACAATACTCTGTGATATCATGCTTCAGATGAATTATTCAAATTACTTCACATTCATTCATTTAATGGAGTGTGTAGTAGAGTAGGCGGGGCGAGCCCGGTGATTCGATCAGCTGGCGCTAATTCACAATTACTCACCGGACTCGAACCACGGTCTCGCCCCGCCTACTCTACTACAGAGTGAAACTCAACTCTACAAACTCTCTCTCTCTCTCTCTCTCTCTCTCTCTCTCTCTCTCTCTCTCTCTCTCTCTCTCTCTCTCTCTCTCTCTCTCTCTCTCTCTCTCTCCATCTCTCTCTCTCTGTCTCCAGCTGTATAAACGGCCGGTGTGTGAAAATCTCTGCATTGGCTCTGAATGAGAAGCTCTGTTAAGTAAATAAGTCATGTAATAACAGAAAGCATCTCTTAAGACGTTCTGCCCCGGACGTTACCAGAAGACTTATTGCATTGAGAGAGGCCAGACGTTTGGGAAACTCTCTGAGCGTGATGTTTATCATTTCGCTCTATGAACTCTCTGAAAAATAATAATGAAGTGTTTTAAAAGATGAAGAATCTTCAGATAACAGCAGTAAATATGAGTTTGTGATGCCAAGAACGCTGCGATGTCGAGTCATCTCTCATCATAGAAACATTGATGGCTTATTGAGAAATTAACAGCAACTGAGAAATGAATTTCCTCCCGTCACAGATAACACAGCTGTGAACATTTGCATTGAGTGTTCTGAGAGGTTTCTGTGGTCACTACATGTGTTTGTTTGGATATTTAACATATTTATCACAACACACCATATATGATGCTGTTGAGATCATCAGATGTGACGCTGGTCTGAGCTTGAGATGCTGTATGAAGATGAAGGTGAAATGAATGTTGTGTTTTCTAATCATCTTGAAGTGTCTCAGGTGAGCTATTGTTTGTGTTTCTTCAGTATGCAGAAGTGTTTGTTTAACACGACTTTAATTAGAAGCACCTATTGAACACAGTAATTGCTTCTTCAAACTCTTTTTGCTCTTTGGAAAAGCGTAAAGGTTCTTCTCTCACATGAAGAGAATGTGTTGGGGCTCTCCAGCATCGAGGGAGCACAAAGCCAATTTGTGAAAGAGAAGTAAATTAAAGGCGTCACAGGTTCAGAAGGAGAGGGCCGCTGGAGATTTCATACTTTCATGTGGTTAAAGGTAAAGTTTTTCAACTCATTAAGTTCTCCTCGTTCGTCCTTTCAAAGGCCAGTGAGTGAATAAACAGAAATGAAATCAACACGAGGAGCAGAGTTTGTGCGAGAGTCTCATTCCTCCTTTATTGAAAGATGTGGCATTATTTTGGCAGATATGGTGATGTTTTTAGCAGTAGGTCGACAATATACTTCTGTGCTGAATGGCACCAACATTATAAATCACTGTTATTCAAACTAAAGATTCAGGAATAACCATTTTACAACTCTCTAATATCAAAGCAATAACTTTAAATCATAGTTTGATAATGAATTTAATGCAACAAGGCAATGATGAGTCTCAGTTATTTCTCAAAGACATCAAATAGATTAAATGAAGAGCAAATGGAAACTTTTGCTTAAGATACAGAGTCAGAAATGTGTCTGTCATGAGAGTTTGAGAAGAGATGTCAACAGTGTGTCAAACTGAGCTCAGATCCGTCACGACTGAAATCAAACGTCAATATGATTGAAGATCTCAATATGAACTCATTAAGATCTCGTTCTGTAGGGTCACCTGACAGTCGTCTGTGTTTGGAGCTCTGCTGGTCTGTTTTTGTGTTTCTGTGTTTTGTTGTTGGTGTGATTGATGTTGAATTGTGTGTGTGTTTAGAACAAGAGATGAAGGTGATGGTCATGAAGCTCAGATGGTTTGTGTTGGAGAAATTCCTTCATACACAAACATCATCAGTCAACTGACACGGTTTCATAATCTCACATCCATAAACCATATGAACATCTCCAGAGAATCTCTGTGTTTTTATGTTTGATATACAACTTTTGAAGACTGTAAAGATAGAAATAGAAAATCAGCTTGTCAGGTTTTACAAATATTTAGATGTGAATTGTCAATCGTTTTTAAGGGTCAATGTTCTTGCCAGTGTTCTTTTGCTTTGCATTAATGTGACATGTTGCGATTAGGTCATTAAAGACCCAGTGAAATTAAAAATGACAATTCTAAATGTTCATGAAATATTGCTGCGTTTATAGTAAATAGTTTATCAATGTGGGTCGTTCCTTTTTTTATTTGTGTGCCCTCATGATCTTCAGTTAAAATCTGAAAATGCACTTCTGCCCTCTCAGATGATGTATGTTAGACGGCTTGGGCGGAGCATCCGTTAACTCCTCCCATTTGACAGTCAGTCTGCTGCCAGTTCTATTTCAAAATGCAACGCCTGTTTTTATACATCCAATCAAATCTCAGTGAAAAACAAAAGCCACGCTGATTATTTTTAACTTTTTGAGATTCTGTTTGCTTTGGCTTGGATCTCTTATGTCTCAGTTTAATACTTAATGACATTCTGTGATCGTGGACCCTCGGGGGTCTCCAGATGCTCACATTCACCACCTCAGTGTCACACAGAAAGTCCTGATGAAGTTTGTGTGTCTTTTGTGTAGTAACTCGTGCTGGACAATATTACATATATCCATTGAATGATGAGATGGGTGCAGATTTCAAATGAAGCAAATAATGAAGTTCACAGTAAATTTGAGCTTCAAATGTGTTCATGAAGTTTAACACTCGACTTTTGAATCTGAGGCTGTTAAGAGGGATGTTTTATTAGTGGTGCTTTAAACCTCAGAAGCTTTCCTGTAGCTCAGTGGTAAGACCATTGCGCTAACAACGCAAGGTTGTGGGTTCGATCCCAGGGGATTGCAAATACCTATGTAAAATGTATAGGATAAAGCAATATAAGTCGTTTTGGATAAAAGCGTCTGCCAAATGTCTAAATGTTAATGTAAATGTAAGCTAAAAACAGTTTGAATCATTTGTGTGAATCACTTCATTAATTGACTCAGTTATGTCCAGGAAGACTCTTTGTGATGTTGCTCAGGATTAAACAGGATTGTAGTGGTCAGTCTGAGATCCGTCCATTACTCGCTCTGATGGCTCAACGCCTCTGGAGAGCTCTGGTGCTCCAGCTGAGATTTACCGCTCCAGTCGTCTCACATTTACCAGACTGACTGATGGACTTGTGTGTGTGTGTGTGTGTGGGTGCGCGGGCGTGTTCGCTTGAATGTGTGTGTCTCTGTGAATGTGTGCCAGAGTGAGTGTGTGCATGTGCAGGCCGGTGTGTGTGTCTACGCTTGCATGTGTGTGTGTGTATGTGTGTGTGCCTGTGTGAGTGTGTGGGCATGTGCGCTTGAATCTGTGTGTGTTGCTGTGTGAATGTGTGCCAGAGTGAGTGAGTGCATTTGCAGGCGTGTGTGTGTGTCTACGCTTGAATGCGTGTGTGCATGTGTCTATATGTGTGACTGTGTGAGTGTGTGAGCGGGTGCCAGTGTGAGTGTGTGCATGCTTGTGTTTGTGTCTACGCTTGAATGTGTGTGTGTGTGTGTGCCTGTGTGAGTGTGCGGGCGTGTGTATGGGTGCCTGTGTTCATGTGTGTTCACGTGTGTTTATGTTTGTGTGTGTGGTTGAGTTTTAGAGATGATGTGTTAGTTTTAGAGGTCAAGTGTGCTCATTGTTTTATTCACTCACAGCTCTTTTTGAAGAGCTCTGAAGATTCTTTTTGAAATGAAACAGGTGAAGATGTGACTGAAGAGCTTTACTTCACACATCACATTCAGAGTCTGTCATCATTATATCACTCATCTCTGATTTATGATTCTTTCACTCTTTTAAACTGCTTAAGGTTCAATTGAATGTCATCATGTTGTGAGAAATCTGTATTTCTGTTGAAGAATTAATGTTGTGGATATTATATTTATATTCACTGTTATCAGAAGATGAAAATAATATTGTGATCTTGCAGTATTTATGTGATTAAACCCAGTTTAGCACTCGCAACAATGCTAAATATAAAGCTCTTAAAGCTTTCTTTTCTTTGATATGTTTTATTGATAGATTTATTTTAATTGAATCCCAAGAACAACCAACTACAATTGATCCAAAAATGATCTGTTGATATGTTTAATCTTTATTGTTCATTTATCAAAAGATCAGTTTAATATTTATAAGAGGAAAAATTATTAAACCAAACAAGCAAAGTTAGATTTTGATAAAAAATATAAACTCTAGTTAATAGAACAGAGTCACATTTAATGACTGAATTAATAAAGTTTTATGAAGTCACATCCAGGTGGTTTTCAACGGCGTGAGTGTGAATAAATGATGACAGAATTGAGATTTCTTGTGTACTGTCCCTCGTGTCATGTAGTTTGTAGGTGTCTATGATTGATGATAGATGTCGTGTTTCATATGAAGAGTATCGCAGGATTTGACAGCGAACACACCTGCTTTAATATTTCATTGACGTGACAGAACACATGCAGAAGAAATGATGATTCTTGTGCTTGTGTCTGTAATACTTCTTTTTTTTAACAGGATTATTATTTGTTTAATGACACTTAATTAAAATCACATCACCGTTTATGACGAATGAAACTCAAATCTAATCGGACACGTTATTCTAGATTTGTTGAAACTTCACTTCATAGCACCAACATGAGTTTACCGTGATGAAAAGATGAACTTTGTTTCTGAAGAGTTTTTTTCTGATGACGTTTGAGTCTCAAGAGAGCAGATGAGAGTGTGATGTCTGGATGAAGTGATGCTCATGTGAGAGAGGGTTTGACAGGGTCAATAGCAGCACACGTGTGGTCATGTGATCTGCATGTGTGAGCTGCTGATAATAGGTGATATGATGTGAAGTGATGGGCTGTCAGGTGAAATGACAAGCTGGTAATGTGTTCGGCTGTTATTCTTCACTCACCAGTTTAACTTCTTGACACTTTTAGTTGAAACGGATCAACCATTAAAGAGTTGGCATGTCAAACCTGTATCAGAACACAAAAGAAGGTATTTAGAAGAACGTTCATAATTAAACAACACTGAACTCCATTGAATCCCATTGTATGAACACAAAACCACTGAGACATTTCTCAAAATATCTTCTTTTGTGTTCCAGAAGATTTACAACCACATGAGAGAGGATAAATATTGACAGAATTTACATGTTTGCATTAATTAGTAATAATCATATAACTGCTGGTCTTCTCATTCTAGATAAATATTATTGAATTTTTAAAACAGCTCCTGTGAACCACACGAGTCATCAATATTTAGCTCCATCAGAGAATATCGGGTGTAAATGTGAAATCTACAGATCTGAGTGAGCTGTGTCAGGTGTCACAGGTCTATTAACATATAGATGAGCTCTTAAAGTTTTTATGTGAATAATCTCCACAACAAGAGAGAGAGAGAGAGAGAGAGAGAGAGAGAGAGAGACGACTTTAAAACTCTACTGATGGTCACATCTTCATTTATATACAGTATCAATTTAAATCATTTAATTTAAAAGCAGGTGCTGTGATGAAGGCCTGTGGAATTATGGGATAGTAACAGTGACAGGGCCGTCTTGTTTGACATGCAGTGCTGAGGTGAGATAGTGTGTCTCATTACACCTATAGAAATATAACTGTGTTGAAAAGGTCACTGCAGTTGTCTTCAGTTAATGCCGCTCATGAGAGAGAGAGACAGAGAGACATATATAGAGAGAGAGAGGCTGAAAATAATACAATCAATTATAGAACCAATCGCACTGTATGGAAGTGAGGTTTGGGGTCCTCTCGCCCACCAAGAGTTCAGCAGATGGGACAAACACCCAATAGAGATTCTGCAAACAGAAATGTGTAAAAACATTCTACGGGTACAGAGAAAAACTCCAAACAACGCCTGCAGAGCAGAATTAGGACTGTATCCTCTAATCATTAAAATACAAAAAAGAGCTTTAAAATTCTACACACACCTTAAGAACAGCGACACAGACACACTCCATCACAAAGCCTTAAGTCATCAAGAGCTGAGCCCAGAGAGAAACCCCTTCATCCAACTGATCTCACAACTAACTCTACAACCCCAAACATGCCCAAGTCAACCCCAAACCCCAGCCAGACTAAACCAAATGATGAAAAGACAAAAAGAGAAATATCTCCAACACTGGACAGAAGCAACAGCTCAGTAAAGTAAAGTGGAATGCTATCTGTCACTAAAGAGAGAATATAAAGTGTCAGAATACCTCACAAGCGTATCAGACCCTAAACTAAGAAAAGTGTTGAGCATGTACAGACTCAGTGATCACCAGCTCACTGTAGAGACGGGCAGACACAGACACACATGGACACCGAGAGAAGAGCGACTGTGTCCACACTGCACACACAATCAAGTGGAAACAGAGCTGCACTTTCTCCTCTCCTGTCCCAACTACACACACATCAGAGAAACATTCTTCCCCCAGTTTACAAACTTACACAAAGACTTTGACCAGTTTCAACAAAAGGACAAGATCTCATACATACTGGGAGAAAAGTCAAGAAGCTCAAACCTGGCTGCAAGATATGTCAAGTCCTGCCACGACCAAAGAACAACCAGCACAACACAACACAACACAACACTGACAGAACAACACACACAAACTGACACTGTCACCCTCATTGAGAACTTTATTTAAAACTTTTTTTCTGTTTATATTGAGATGTATATATATATAGAGATTTTTACTTATAGACTTTTAATTTTATTCTATCTTATTTTTTATCTTAATCTGTATTTCTGCATGTTTATATTTAATCTTGTGCTTTGGCAATGTAAATTTTCTTTTATCATGCCAATAAAGCTCCTTTGAATCATGAGACAGACAGACAGACAGACAGACAGACAGACAGACAGACAGAAAGAGAGAGAGAATCTTGAGAGTCTTGAATCTTGAATCTTGAGAGAGAGACACAGAGAGTGAGACGAGTCTCACTGTTCATTTTATTCTGATCGCATTTCTCACCGCTACAAAATGTAATGATTGTATTCTGTCATATCTGCAGCATCCTCACATCTCATCATCATACTGTGAATTATTGCACTGATTAATATTTGTGTGTGTGTGTGTGCATGCGTAAGAAGGTTAATCTTGTTTGCCTTTTACACTTTTGTCATTCCAGCATGGTCACAAGATAATGTGTGAAACCACTGCACAAATTGTGTGGGATTATAGAATAGATATTAGATTATAGATTATAGATTAAGGGATAATCGCTTCCTGTCGGGTGGTTTATCGCCTCCATGTCATGCATTGAAATCCCTTAAAGGCACAGCTAGCTGTGGATTATCCCATTTATACCATGATTATTTGCCAAATGAAAGCTTTTATTGATGTTTACAGTGTCATTTTAGATCAAACAGGTGAATATGAGGATTATTTTATCAGTTCATTTGAAATGTAATCATACTGACTGGAGCTACCCGTGTGTTAAAGGCTTTTAATGCACACCTTCCAGCCAATCAGAATCCAGTATTCAATCAGACCATGTTATAAAGTTTTATAGATTATAGATATAAGAGACAATCATAATCAAAATGGACATTGAGACACAGAGTTTTGATGTCTTGTCAGTCAGGATTGATGTTGTGTTGATTGAATCATGTGGAGGAAACATCTCGTCCAATCAGATTGGTCACAGTTCCACTCACTGCTTTTACACATTCCAGACACTCAAACTGAGGCAAACTGTGTGTGTGTGTGTTTGTGTGTGTTTGTGCGTATGAGACAGTGTGTGATAGAGAACAGTGCAGTTTTGCAGCCTCTGTGCTTTGATTGAGTCACGGTCACATGACCAGACAGCGGATATAGAAACACCTCATTCCAGCCAATCAGATGAAGGGATCTTTCTCTTGATATAACGGTTCATGTGATCATTGTAGAAAGTGTTTGTGTGTGCTGGATGTGAAAACACAATTTAATTTCTTATTGTGATGAAATGATCAGTGAATGTTATGAGCAGATTGGTAATGTATTTTCCAATGTTATCTCTCATCATCTTTCTTTAATGCACACACAAATGCACACACACACACACACACACACACACTTGGAGGAGATTCCTGTGTGCTGTGCACACATCTGAAGGCGTGTCATGTTGAACACACATGTGCAGTCAACCGCTCAACACTTCTCTCTAATGAGATCTGTTTATTTCTCGGCGTGACACATGATCTGAGCTGGTGTGTTTTATTGTGTTGCTCTTGTGAGTGTTGTTTTTAATTGGATTGTTTCTATGAACTGAATGCTTTTCATTGTAGGACAACATCAGAATGTTTGTGCAGTTTTTCTGCTGTTTGGTGTCTTGATGGTTTTGGTTGAATGTGCTGATAGAGAGATGCTCGGATGACTTTCAGAAGTTATTTGAGTGTGATTGTGTTTGTGATTGTGTGGTCACATGTTAAAGTGTTGTGTTGCTCTCACTTTATAGTTTATTAGCCTGCTCACATATAATTAGATTTGTGTCAGAACGAAAGAACAATAAATTAAGTTCTGCAGGGTTCTGTTAATCACACGGCTCACATTAGATGTTAGATAAGTGTGTGTGTTTGTGCGTATGTGTTTGTTTGAGTGTGTGTTTCTTTGTGTGTGTGTTTGCACACTGTTGGTTAAGTATTGACTTACAGCAACATTAGTTGAATAATAAATGATGATGTGCTGCTGCTGTGAATCCTGATTATCAGTTTAACAATCATCCTCACGATTGACGGCCCGCCGGGGGGACACCACACACTCATGAATATGTATTTCTTATTATCATCATCAGCGGCGTGTCGTGAGTTCTTCACCTGCTCCTCAGGTAACACTCATGTGAGTTTATATTGAGTCAGTATTGTGTCATTTTTCTCTTGAGCAGAAACAGACGATGTGATGTGAACGTCCGGTCGTTCTTATAAACTCACCATGATTCAAACCTCTTGCTGTGGTTTTATTCCACATCTTCATATAACAACAGTTCATGGTGAACATTGTCTGATGATCAGATGAAATGTTGAGTTGTTTCCTACAGATGAACTTGAGAAGTCAGTTCAGGTTCATGTTGATTGACAGACGGACTCATTTACTGTATGAGTCTTTGTCAGACACGTGGGTTTATTGTGTGTGACGTCACCGAGGCGGTATCACTGCATTGAGCAGTCAAATGAAAGTATACAGAGCGGCACAATACCAATGAAATCATCATACTGGAGAAACAGAAGCAAAACAAGCACATGCCATACACAAATAATCTCACCAAAGATGTCAGGAAGCTCATTTGTCATTCATGAACAACACTACCTGACCACTAATAGTTGAGTGTTCCAGCTTTGCTGCGCCAACCTCAGTTCTGGATATTACTATCTTCTTCACAGTATAAACTATATATATATAAAAGAACCACTCAAAACAGCCTGTAACCCGGATGCTGCAAATCATTTTGAGAGGGACAGTTTAATATTACACAAAAATGAATTATAAACATGTCTTTTAAAAACATATATTATATTTACAAATGATTAAACCAATGTGCCTGTTTGAGACATTTAACTAAATGTTTTTTTCCTTGCGGAAGGTCTAAATTTATCAAAAAGAGAGCTTATAAAATATTTCACATTCATAATTTCATGTCCAGTTTCTTCTCATGTGTCAAGTAGCCGTGTAATAAGTGGAATAACGTACAAGCAGCCGTCTGTTATCGCCAAATAAACCGCTTCAGTGTGATACAAGACCCTCCGCTTCACTTCCTGATCACACTGTCAGGGATTATTTCTGTGATATTAACCGGCTGCTTGTACATTATCACTTACATACTGTATTCCCAAACACTTTAATCTACTCATTCATAATGAGCAAACTGTACTACAAATTGTGAAAAAGTTATTTTATCTTACAACTTTTAAGTGTGTTTAACGATTTTGATATTTCGAGTTCTAGGGACACACAAATAAGAAGTCACTTAACTCAAACAATGTGATTATATCTTTCATTGACGTAAGAGCCATTCCCAGCATGCTTTAGTGGACTGGATAATGGAAGTAAATCTCAAATATTGTCTTATTTTAAGTATTTATATCAAAACACCAAAAGATAATGAAAATGTATTCTATTATTTTAAGAGTCTTGTGATTTTAGGATGTCACCATTGTGCAGACGAGTAGATCACTTGTTACATATTGTTACCAATAAAGCTCATCTGTTTATTCAACATTTTCCTACTTCTGAATCTTTCGGCTGTTTCTATCGTGTGTCATAATGAGTGTTCACACCAGACACGGTAAATCGTGATATTTGCACATAGTTGGACTCGTGAAATTCACTTCACAACAGACGCAATTTCACGTCATGGGAGCGGCTTTCCAGTCTCGCATATATATGTATACATAGATCAAATTGAGTAATGAGCGTTTTTTACAACTTATCAGACCTCCTCACTCACACAAGATCCTTTTTCTTCTTGTTTTGATAAAAGTAAGATGTATTGTACACCTCAAGGTATCCAGAAACAGCAAAAATGATTATTTCCCCCATTGTTGTTTCGGATTTCTGCCTCTGCTCGCTACGTCATAATCACGTCACTACTAGAGCAAACTCCTGATTTGTTGCGAATATTTGTAAATGTTCAAATTTTCCAAGTCACACGATTCGCCCGAATCACTTAATTCACGTCGAGTCACAGGATGTCTATCGCGTCTTTGCATTGACTTAACATGTAAATCACTTGCACTTAACCAGTCGTTCGTGTCTGGTGGGAACGCAGCATTAGTATTACACATATCACACCACAAGAACGTGGCATTTTATCTCTGAAATGAAGCAAAATTGAACTAAGAAGATAGAACATCTCAGCGTTGATACCTTAGAAATGGCGGCGATACCCATAGTGCACTTTGATTCTGGCGAGTGTGACGTCACCTGACAGAGACCGATCAGTTAACAACAGCTCTCTGGAGGAAGAATGAAGAGTAAATAAAGTCTTTGAGTCAGAACTGTTCCTCACACACAGCGTTCACATCACAGCTCATGTGGTGCACAGTCGAGTCATGATGAACAGTTCTGTGCTTTTTCATTCTTCTTTAAATAAAAAACACGCTGAAGATGCTTCACAACATCACTGTTATTTTCACAGGAGAGAAAGTCGTGTGGGTTTGAGATGAGTTTTATTTCTGTTCCCCTTTTAGACGAACGCTTATCTGGAAGAAAACATTTGTTCAGGTTATTTATAGTCACCAGAAATCAGGAAAATGAGGAGTGTGTTTAAATTGTGATTTAAAATCCTTCTGGCCATTTTCACATTCATGCATAAGTCATGTTGGGTTCTGAAGTGAATATCATTGCTTCATGATCTGACGTCTGGAGAGAGAGAATCTGTTTGTTCATGATAATGGAAAAGTTTGACAAACTGTCGGCCACTTTACAAGAAATATTTATGGAAATATTGAAGATGTAGTTTATCACTTATAGTTTTTATATGATGATGTGTCAGATTAAATAGTTTGTGTGTGAATTGTGGCTACAGAGAAGTACCGATAAACACAGTGTTGTTTCTTGTGAATCTGATCAGAATCTGATCAGCAGGGCCCGGTTTTTCAAAAGTAATCCACTAAGATTTTGGATAACGGATTGGATCAAATCTTGAAAATGTGTTTTTCAAAAGAAAAAACGGATTACATAATCCGATTAGATCACGTAATCCAATTTTGGTTTTGATCCGGATCAAACCTTTAGTTTGAGTTTTTCAGAACTTTTTTGAATGATTTGGATCATTTTGATCCAAAAAATCTGGATTAAACTGATCCCATCAGAAGGGTGGATTCAGCGTGGATTCAATGCCCAAAATGTAATGAAAACTTAAAAAATGTATCAAATAATACTATATTTGGATCATGTAGTATATTACAAGATATCCTATTTATTCATAAGGTTTTAATTTTATTTGTTCATCTGTCAGGCTACAGTGATTAGGTAAGCTTTAACGTATTCAGCCTTTCAGTATAGGCCTACAGCAAAGTAGAAAGAGTTTGGCCTCATAAAATAATCCTCCAAACAGCTGTCAAAATTGACCAAAAACAATAAATTTTATTCTGTCACTAATTGATATACATATTCATCACAATCGAAAATATTTTTGTTTTTAGAATATGTATTAGTGATGCATGCAATGATTACAGAATAACCAAAAAAATGCAAAAATGGGAATCATTGATTTTTGAAATCCAAAACAAATCCAAATCAGAAATAGTGTCAAACTATTTCGTCCCTTGTTGCACGTCCTGTTTGCTCATTCTGGCAGAATGCAGGAGGTTGGTTAGGGTCTCCAAGGGGCTCAGGTGCATCACTGTCAACACAGAGAGGGACATTGCGCTTAGTAGCGATGTTGTGCAGGACAATACAGGCAAGGGTTATGTTGCATGCTTGCTTTCTGTGGTTCTGCTCTCAGAACTCCATTTAAACGCTCAATTGCTCAATTGTTTGTGTTCAGATGAGCAGACTGCTGGAAGAGGATGGGGTGGGGTTTTACATTTCAAATAAAAATAAATTTATATTGACCCTACACTGGATATTCTACTTGTTGCTCTTTACATATCTATAGTTCTACATTGTGATTCCCTATCCTGTTTGAGCACTGGTTATCCAGCACTGGTTATCCAGATTTGGTGATCCTGAAAAGTTCCTATCCGGATCAGATTGATCCAATCCGATGTTGCTTTAAAAAACTGGCTCCAAAAGTAACCTGGACAACGTGATCACGGATCGCAAAAAAAGGATTACTAAATCCGGATCAATTTTATCCGGATTAAACCTTTTGAAAAACCGGGCCCAGATGTGTGACACACAGAGTCTGATTCACAGTATCTGACCGATCATCTCTCTCAATATTTACTGCAGTAACACAACAGTTGTGTAGAAGCTTTCCTGTAGCTCAGTGTGTAGAGTATGGTGTTAAGCGTTGGTCATGTGTATGGTATCATGTAATGTAAGTCACTTTTGATAAAAGCATAAATGTAATATTTGTAGTACTGCAGATGGGTTTGAGATGTGATATACGTGCTGTAATGCTCACAGTGTGACATCATTATCTGTGTGTTTTCTGATCTCAGTGGGAAACATGTCAAGTGTTTGTTTATCACATCTGATGATCGGTCTTAACAACTAAACATATATTCTCAGCATTTCTGTTGTTTGAGCATCTGCAACTCTGCAGAAATGTCTGAATGTGTGTTTGTGTGTGGTTGTCTGAGTGTGTGTCTGAGGGTGTTTGCGTGTGTGTGTTTGTGCGTGCGTGTGTGTGTACACATTTGTGTGTGTACACATTTGTTTGTGCGTGCTTGATGTATGTTTGGGTGCGTGTGTGTGTGTGTGTGTGTGTGTGTGCGTGTGTGTATGTGTGTGTCGAGGTTCAAGAGACGACTGATTTTCTCCTGAATCTTATTTCACAATCAGTATCATGTGTGATGTGCTGATCATGTGACAGAGTCTGTCTGTTTTCACCAAATGCTGTTTTCCGCTCAAACAAACATCAGATTTCAGTTTAATTTGATGAATGTGGTCGGTACAGATGCCATTAGAAAAATAAAAGCACATCATCTTTTTTAAGACCAGATGTTCTTCTGCAGATTCTCACAGACCGTTTCAACACAAACTTGTGTTGGTCAGAAGAAAAAATCCTCCCGTACAGACACACACTTGTTACTTCAAGGGATGGATTCTTGCCTTTCAGTTTTGTGTGTGTGTAAATATTAACATGTGTAAACATGAGCGCAGATGATGATCGGTCATAAAGACCAAAACTCTAAATGTTTCAGTGTTTGTGCTGCTTGTTGTGAGCACGACGATGTTTTCTTCTCTTTCATCTGAAATGTGTTTAGAGTCACATGAACAGAAATATTGAATGTGAAGTTGTTTTAATACGGCGAGGTTGTGAGAGACGTCTAAATAGGTACACACATGACCGTCCGTTGATAGTGATGACAGCCGGTTGAGATGTTTTCTCATGAGTCTGGTTGAGTGTGTCTGGTGGAGCGACAGCAGCGTTCTGAAGTCTCTCATGACATCATTCATTCATCAGATCTACACTTATATCAGACATCATGTGCTCACAGGTCTGTGTCTCTACACTGTGCTATAGAAGTAAAAATATTGTTTAAAAAATATATTCATCCAAATTGTTACGAGGGTCTTATTAAAGTCTACAGTTTGCACACAGAGATTAACTGAGAGCCTCATATGTTTGGGGTTTTATCATTTAGGGCTTCATAGATGAACAGACCACGAGAGAAGTTTGTTATGAACCAAAAGGATATTAAGAAATCTGTAATACCTCTTGAGTCACAGACGTGCAAATGTTGGAAAAGAAAAGAAAAAGTGTTTCTTCTTTGTCTTGTAATCTAAACAAGGATTGTTAACATCAACAGATTCTGCCAATCTACCAATATCTGTGTAAAGACAGATTCACTTTATAAAGTATTTTAAACCTCCTGTATTTTGGCTCCAAATCTCTGGTGAAAATGGTCATCTTGACAATTTAATTGAATCAGTTTTAAGTCTGTAAAACACTGAGTTACTCAGTAAATATTCATCATGACATGTCAAATGTTGACTTGTTTCATTATTTAAACACTTCATTCTCCAGAATGATCAAAATCTATATTCTTTGACCTTCAGCTGAAATCAGGTAATAAATCTTAGGCTGAAGACTAGTCTACTGTAGTACTCGAAAAGACTGTAAAGCGTTTGAGAACTTTATTTATTTTCTTTATATTTCCTAACTTTGGATTAGTTTGATTAGTAGAAAAAATATATATATATATTTAATAAAGACATAAGCTGCAAAGCCAACTATATTATAATGATGCTGTTAAAGAAACGTGTCGTTTCTACATTCATTTGGAGATACATGTGAAATTATTAGATTATAATGTTAAAGTATATTTAGAACATAAATGCTGTGTGTGATCAATTGAAATAACTAAAATGACTCAGATAAACATGATAAACAATATAAAATAATGACACTGAGTGAGAGATTAATCTCGATCACAATATTTCTGTATCTAGCTCTAGTTGAAATATAATAGAGCCGTTGTTTTGTGTTAAAATACACACAATATTTTTCTGTAAGGCGTGTTTGTAAAAACTGTAACTAAGGCCTAGTCCTGATTATACATAATCCCTGTCCGGGAAACCTCTCATAAAACAGTCAAAGTCAAGGTCTCTGTGACTTCAGCTTCTGGATCAGAGACTGAATGTATGGACGTGTGATGGCGCTGAACAAATGCTTTTCTTGTGTTTGTATGTATGAGGCTGTGAGTGGATTTCTGATGGATTGTGTGAATATAAGAAGAGAGATGTCTCTCACCGTCTCCTGAGCTCCTGTGTGATGTGCTGCATACAAACACATGAACATCACATCTCTCTGATCAAGAGTCACCTGTTCATGTCACACCTTACAAACAATACTCTCTCTCTCTCTCTCTCTCTCTCTCTCTATCTCTCTCTCTCTCTCTCTCTCTCTCTCTAATCCTGTAATACTTGTGATTGACGCACAGAGATGCTGTGTATAGAGTACAGACACACACTGTTTCCAGTGTTATGGATGTGACATTTTGCGTTATGGATGTAACATAAAAATGTTCAGAGAATGAATTTGTTACGATTATATTGAATCATCTATTTATATTTACTGAACCATTGTTGAGTCTGAATATCGAAAAATGTCAGTCTATGAAAAAATATTTTTTTTATAAAAAGGGAAATAGACATGTGTTATGGATGTGACAAGAAAAGGACGCGGTTTTTGGGAGACGATAAAAGGATTTCTGTGAAATAAAATGCACAATCCTGAAGTAATAACACACAATGAATGGAGAAGTGATGCCTCTTAATAGAACATCAAATAGTTTCTTTATATTCATTTTCATGTGTTTATTTAAAATCATGAAGTAAAAATAAAACAAATGCTTTACAAGATTGAAGAGAGATCTCACATGACTATCTGAACCACCAAATGATCAAACCTGTGCTGTTACCAGAGTAAAATCAGCTGGTAAAGTAAAGTTGACATTTTCACAGAATTGCCCATCAGCTCAATTTGACATGTTGAAGTGCCACTAAAATGTGATTTAGGATGGATTTGAGGGTGTTTGTTGATTTATATATCAAACGATAACTACAGTATGAATAAAAGCAGAGTTGTGTTAATTCTTTTATAATGAACACTGTACCAATGAACTGAGAGTCACGACACGCCGCGGGGTATTGATCACACAGCAGGAGCAAATAACACACAAAAACATCACAGCTGGCTTCTGACATTATAGAGTTATTTTCCTGTACAATATTTCACTGTCATAAGCATTTTATAGGAACTAATCACTGTAATGTTGGTGTGAACCTGTATGTGAAACAGCACAAACGACATTTGAGAAATATGTACCAACAGTGGAAGTCAGCCAGATTTAAAATGTTCTTCGAAATATCTTCTTATAAAATCTTCTCAGATCCTGATGTCTAACGTGATTCTTTACTCAGAGATCAGAATCCAGATGGTGTCTGACAGGTGTTTGTGAGGTTCTCAGGAATAAAAGTGCTCTGTGTTTAATTAACAGCATTAAGTGTGAAAGCGTGAAGTGTTCAGTACCTCATCATCATCATCATCATCATCATCACAGTCATTTACACTTCAAGACTTTATTAAGAAGCAAACTGCTGGTGTTTGATTGTCTCTTCTCATTTCATGTATTTACATTTGTGTGTTCTATCAGAAAAGTGTTATTTGGAGAGAGCTGGAGCTCGGAGTGGTTTTTATCTGAATCAGCGTGACAGAGAGGAGGGAGACGTGATGCCCCAGTGTTCCAGTTCTCATGTAGAACAAATCTGAGCAAAGCCTGATGAAATTGAAAAGTTCTGCCCTGCATCAGGCCTTGAATTACTTTATTAGCGTCTTAGAATATCCACTTTTAAACCCATTTTGGGTGGAAAATGACTTTGCGAGGAAAGATACGTTACATGCTTTTGATGATGTGGATTTAAGCTTCTCCACATTTCTCCACATGAGCGCTGGGGAGCGATGCTTAAAAATAAATTCCTATTTTCAATTTTCAAGTGAAAGCAAACCATTTTTTTCTAAAATGAGACAAGTTTTATGTCGGAAGCCTCAATATATTTTCAGTCCTGCTGTATCGTGTGTGGATTCTCTTTTGTCTCTGGAGTTGAGCTCAGGTCACATGTGCTTGATTTTCATCATGAAGAGATGTTGTACATTTCTCATAATGTTCTTTATGAAGCGGTTTACCTTCAGTTTGTCATGTTCGTTCACATTTACAGTAGTGGACAATCAGCTTTATTCCAGTCACAACAATCATGTGTTTTATTCCTGAGATGAGGGATTGTTTTCTTCTAGTGTCACATACAACTGAACTCAATGAACTCTGTCTCTGTGGATTTGACATTATTCCTTTTTCTTCTCATATGGTGTATAAAGTGAAGTAAGTTTACAGAAACACAGATTCTTCTCTCCACTTTCAGGTGGAAACAACAGTGTTACTGTTCAACACTTGTCAGGTGTTTTATAGACATGACACACGTCATTCTGCTGCTAATACACCATTGGACGCAGTGTTTATATTTTGGATCTTGGTTTTATGACCTATAAAAGCACAAAACATCTGGAAAGATATTAATGGCCGTCTCATGTAGTCTGCTTTAATGAAGAGAAATATTTCAGATTTTATATAAAAGTAAGTGAGCCGGAGAATATTTAGTATGAATGAGGTGCATAACTATTTTGCAGTAAAATATCCAAAAACCACTAGGCTACTGTTATTGATTTTCTTCTGCTGAGTTCTTACATTATCTCAAATGTTTTCAAGTATTTGTAAATCGTGAGAAAATCTCCACTGTAAACAGTGACACGGTGCTGTGCAGACGTCTGTCAATGGAACTATTGTTGCATATGCAGGTACTGCCGACATGCGAAGAGATATAAAACACAGCTTCTGTCCGTTTTCCAGCTGCATTTTTAATGACTAAACAGACTATCGGCGATGACGTCACTGCACTCCAGACACCCGGCAAGTCTCAAGCTTCTGTGTAAACGCTGTTTTCTGCGTAGCCGGTTTATAACTAAGCATGTAAACATGTGAAAACAGGTTTCTTTTTAAGCAGATTTTTGATAGATATCTGTTTTTGTGCATGTAAACACACTCAGTGATAGTCATCAGCAGTGGAGCTGAACACAACAGATCCCATCATTCAACTCTCCTTGTTGATGTTTTTGTGGTGCGCCCTCTAGTGCCGTGAATTTTTCTCAGCAGAAAGCAAGATTTAATATCTTAAGTGGTTTTGCTTTAGAAATGTTTACTGGAAAACAAGCTTTCATTACGCTGATGACAGACAGACAGATGACTTACAGTGAATTCTGCAATAGAATCTGAAATATTTGAACGTCCAAAATATTCAGCAGCTTTAGAAGTGTGAAATGCATCATTAATAAGAACAACACAAGATCTGAGGAGAACCCCACATGTCTTTCAGTGAAGATAGAGAGGTTCACACTTGGTCTTCAATGAGAACACGAGCTGGTTTGTTCTTGGTGATTTGAGTCTATATGCTGACGTCTTAAATCCTCAACATCACAAAACAAACTCTGAGCTCTTCTGGGGAAATGAATAAGAGAATTTTGATGACTCGTCTTGTTTTAGGAACAGTTTGTTTTGTCTGGAAAGAAAAACGTCTCTCTTGTGAGTGCAGTTGTGATGTGTTTTTTTATCGTATTTATATGCACATTTGAAGCTCTCACGCATAATTCACAACAAGTGCATACGCACATGAATTTGTTCTGAACCTCGTCCTAATGTTGGGAATTTTGAGTCTTTTAAATGAGAGTCCGAGCTGCTGGAGGCGGGCAGGGGACAGAACAACAGCACGAGCACACAATACATCAGTGTAATGATGTCACGGTATACCGTACATTTATACAAGATTTAAGGTGAAAGGTGAAAATAATTGCAACAGATCGATTTTTCTTTATTCTTATAGAGTTATCGATCAAAGACTTACACATTTTTAGTCAAAATATATTGTTTTCTAGCACATATTTCAGATAGACCTTTTTAAAATAGGTACTGTAAACTCCATCATTTCCCATTTATTTGGCCTCATTACAGTTATAAAAGCATGAAATTGTTAATAAGGACTCTTGACTGGATTAGCATTGGCGCTAACAAATAAACACGCTAACAGGGACGATTATTTTAATGTAACCTTTAACTTAACATATGATACCATATTCATAATGCAAACGCTGACAGGATTTGAAACTTAATGCTTGAACCTATTTAAATAAATCTGGATGTTTCCTCCTTTCACCACAAAACTCTGTTTGTTTTCTTCGTGACATGACTTTTATATGAAGTTTTTCTGTGCGCATCTCTTGTGGACGGAGCCTCGCTTATCTGCTCATTACGTCTTATCCCGTCTATAAAACCATCTACAGAGCATCAGTACCTGTTTGACCCGGTACGTCGGTGCTACCTGGTCTTATGAAAATGAGGTATTGGTGACAGTTCTCAGTGACAGGATCCTGTTATATAGTGTCAGTTTGTGTGTGTTGTGTTGTGCTGGTTGTTGGACTTGACATATCTTGCAGTAGGTTTGAGCTTCTTGACTTTTCTCCCAGTATGGGTCCTTTTGTACTGTTGTTGAAACCCAATAAAAAGAATATGATCCCTGTTACAAAACAGAAATCCAAACTTATAAAAACCTTTCTGACGCAAGTTTGAGTTCTGGGTGAGTGTATCAAGCACACAACTTTTTAAACAAGTTGACCATGTTAAGCATGAGAAGACATCACGTTTAAGAGTGTAAAGAAGTCAGAATGCATGACGGAGCATGAGACCTCATCTCTAATGTCACTGTGATGGTTTGTCATCTTATATCCCAGCCTGACACAAGTTTACTGTTTTTATAAAGCACTTCAATCCTTTTAAAAGGTCCACACGCAGTATATTGTTACTGTATTTCAATTCATGCGGTCCGTTTTACGTCCATCTGCTGTTTTATTATTGTGGAATATTGAAACATTTGGAGAATATAACTCAAGAATCTGAGGTTACAGAAATAACAGACCGCAGTATATTAACTAAATGTTCTGAATAAACGTCTCATCCGTTCTCAGAATCCTTCAGATCTCTCGTGTTTTAGTTCCTTTGTTTTTCAGGAAATCACCTCGATGTGAAAGAGATGTTCAAACGGCCCGTCTAAATAGTCAGCTCACTAGGTCATTTCTGTAGAATGGAGCATTAGAGAGAACCAGCCGCCTCGTGGTTCTGATTCATGTCATTATTCATCTGAACTTAACAGAGACAGGTTGTGAAGAACATGAATCAATAGTCCACTATCATCCCATCAGAATAGAGTTTGAATTGTGGACATGGAGTTTGAGCGGTGAATGTGCCCCCTACTGCTGTCATAAACATGTGAGAGAAATCACACAACAACTCTGATGTCTGTTCAGAGCCCTCACCGTGTGTTATTGTGAAGATAAACACTGAGAAATCATCCTGTCTGAATGGATGAGCTCTCAGACTGTTTATGAACGTTCATCATCTGTTTTCTTGATGGGTATCACATGAAGTATGTACTATAAAGAAGTATAACTGTATTAAGAGTTATGAATCCATTTAGATTTTCACAATATTTGATCAGTATTGTAATTTCTCACTGAATATACTTTAATGCTTTGTGACCCCCAATACGTTATTTCCAGTGCATGAACACAGGCAATTGCTGTAAATTTCACATAGTACTTGTTTCTTGCGACTGTCTACAAGACAATACTGATTACTGTGACTTTGTACAGCACATCCTCTTTAATGTGATTTTCACAATATTTTGACCAGTATTGTAATTTCTCAATGAAACTACAGTAATTCACTGTGACCCCTAATACAGTTTTTCCAGTGCATGAACACAGTGCATTACTGTAGATTTCACATGTATTTTTTACAGTGTACATGCACAGGACTAAAAATACATTCACTCATTCATCGCTCCTAAATGAATTCAACTGTTATAAATGCTATTAATGAGTGCCTCATCTTCTTCTTCTCCTCACGTACATGATTCCATTTCAATGGCTTATATTTCTTTCCAGCGCAGAAACCAGCGCAGGTTCATCAATGTTGTCAAAATTATTCATTTTTTTGTTTGTTTGTTGAACACAAAGTTGATCAGGGAAACTAGGATGCCGAGCGCCGCCATCACTGTTTACAATGCGTGGAATGGTGTGCTGTGATTGGTTGAGCGGATATATCACATTCTGTAGAGAAGTGAGACAGAAGTATATTGCGGTTTTGGGACAAAAAGGGAGAAAACATGACGGAATAACACGGCAGACATCGCATTTTGCGTTCAATTAAAAAGTGACTCTTCAAACACTTACCTGTTATTATACTGATTTTGGCGGAAACTTTTTTTTTTAATGGCATTTATGTCGTTTTAGCACCAAACTCTTTATATGTATGTATAAGACCGAGCAGACAGACGCCGTGTTGATGAAGGAAAAATATAAAGTCGATTTCTCCACTATAGATGAACATGATTCCTGGGTTCAGATGTGTTGGGAAGGTATTTATTTCAACAGTTTTCAGTGAATGTGATGATGGATATTATATGGGAATCATTAGTAAATCGTGGGTTTATGTGTCTGGAGCGTTTTCTGCTTTGACAGATGTATCCGTTATGGGTTTTATGTTTTGAATCAAATAAATACAGTATTGACTGCATGTAAGATTCTTTTCTTTAAGCATAAATATCAGTTTACTGTAGTTTAGATTTATGACCCAATAAAACCAAGAGGGGAATATAAATGAGGGAGTTTTGTAGAAGCGGAGAGAGAGAAGAAAACACCCGTGACTCTTGAGTGTCTGGACTCATAGAATACTGTGATGAAAACTAGATTCATGACTTACTGTAACACAAAACTCAAATATAGAAATGCTCGTATAACTAACACATCTCCACATGTCTTCCACTTCTTGAAACAATATCAGGGTAATAGTTTTAATGTGTCTATATTGTCTTAATGCACAGCAAAGAGAATATTTGGAGAGGCCAAAGACTTTTCAAAGATCACAGATGGAGAATTGCAGAAAATAGTTTATTTTTAGTTTCAGAAAAAAATAAAAAATAATGGTAACACTTTCCTTGAAGCATGTATGTAAATGCATTATAGAAGTAGTTTTAAAGAATTGTAAAGCACATTTTAATGCATTGTAGTGTCTTATAAATAATTATTACAGTTAAAACATTATAACGCTTAGAAATTCATTGTTATATTACACATTTTAAATGGGTTCTACATCTTTACAACTACATATAATGCATTACAACACACATTATGAAGAAATATAATGCATTTTACCCTTTACAAACTCTTTATAATGAATTATACTTACATGCTTCAAGGAAAGTGTTACCAACATAATACAGAAAAATTGATATTTGGGACACTGAAAAAACAAACCGTATTCATCTGCCATACTGGAACTTCAAACAGGACTGGGGTCTGTGGCCATATGACATGAAATAGAGTCCACACATGGATAAAAAAGTGCTCCATGTCCACAGTTAAATATATCACCAGATCTTTATTGTTGTGGACCTTCTTTAATACCAGAGGTCCTGGACATCTTGATCAGATACGTGTTGTCATGTATCTTGTCAAATACCATCAGATGTAAAAATCAAAACCTGACTTGCTCATAGAAATATGATGAGGGGTCGTGGTTAGATCTTCCATCAGCACAATGGTTCAAAATACACATCCAAATCACCAAAAAATGAGCACAAATCAAGATCCAGCCATGATCTGTTCCCTGATCTGAACACTGTAGACAATGAGTGGGATGAACTAAAGATAAGAGACCATCAACATTTGAAGGATCTGGAGAGATTCTTTATGAGGAATGGACCTGGATGAATCTCAATGTATTCTCAAACCTCACATCAAACTGAAAAGAAAACACTTCTTATAAATTGAGGTTGCGGACTGTATTATATACAAGGGTGCCAATAATTGTGGCCAACATGTCTTGAAGAAAAATATATTTTCACAATGTGATATTCCCCCCACTTCAAATTGTTTTCCTTCAATGAAAGGTTGGAATTTTGTAGATTTTTTAAATTAAAGATCAAAACCAGAAACAATGCAGAATTATTTTTACAGCCTCTTTGCTCTTATTTCCCAAGGGTAGCCAATAATAGTGGAGGGCACTGTAGATTGAACTAAACCCTTGTAGATCAAGTCTAAACATCAGAAAAATATCAGTCTAGTAACAAACGTTGGGAAATAAACATGCGTTATTAATGTGACTAAAAGAACATGGTTTTTGGAAGACAAAGAAAGTTTGTAGGATTTCTGTGAATTAAAGTGCACAAACCTGAAACAATCTTTATAGAACATCAAATAGTTCCTTTCTTTTATTTTCATGTGTCTACTCATGTATGATACAGTATGTACCGTTCTGGATGTGACAATCCTAAAAAATGGCACTTATACCTGACTATGAAAATCATGCTATTAAAATAAAACAAGAGTGACCTCACATGGGTAGTTAAACCACCAAATGTTGAGATATGAGCTGTTAGCATATTAATAACCTTTGGTAAAACTTTTTTTTTTACGTTAAGGTTGATATTTTCACGGAGTTGCTGAGCTGTTTCTTTATTTCCTAGACTGAAAAAATCAACAATATGTTAACAATACATTTAACAAGCTGTTTATGTTACTGTAGCATCCTTGCGAAGAGTCGGCGCCAGAACACGACTAACAGGAGGGAAAGTGGCTCCCAGTGGAGGAACACAATCAGCATCATTCATACAAAACAGTCAAAACTAATACATCTGTGCAAGGGCACGCTCCTGCAGGATGATATTTCCCTACAAGTGAACAAGAATAACGCAAATTAAACAATATAACTACACACGGTCACGACAAAACAACAGGTTGACAATGATAACCAATGCTGTGATATAAGGCTCATTCACACCAAGGCTTTTTTAAAGTAAAAGTAGAGTACACATGAACCTTTTAAAAAAGCAGAAGGCATCGCGAGCAAACATTAAACCTCCTTAAAACTGTGTCCTTCCATTGGGTTGTAAATTTTCCTTTTCCGAAGCTGAACTAACTGAACTTTCTGTTTGTGAAGCATCGAGCGTCTGTAACTGTGCTAATTACTAGCGGCTTCCCTCCACACGTATAGAAACATTAACACCCTGCACATCATCACAACAACAGGACTAGATTCATCTATTTTTATAACGTAAACACATAGGCTACCACTTTCATTTCCACTTTGTTTAAAATTCTTTAAACTTTAAAACTTTTTATTCATTATTTTCAGTATGTATTACATGAATTTAAAACTGTGTCATGTGGGGGGGACACAACAACCCTGTGGGGGGCATGGCCCGCGAGTGCCCCCCCTTGGTGCCGGCCCTGCCTTGCGTTGTAAAGGCTGCACTGATGTACTCTACTGTACTTTATTATACTGTACTCTACTGTACTTTACTATACTCGTCTGTACTTTATTATACTGTACTCTACTGTACTTTACTATACTCTTCTGTACTTTATTATACTGTACTCTACTGTACTTTACTATACTCTTCTGTACTTTATTATACTGTACTCTACTGTACTTTACTATACTCTTCTGTACTTTATTATACTGTACTCTACTGTACTTTATTATACTGTACTCTACTGTACTTTACTATATTCTTCTGTACTTTATTATACTGTATTTCACTGTACTTTATTATACTGTACTCTACTGTACTTTACTATACTCTTGTGTACTTTATTATACTGTATTTAACTGTACTTTATTATACTGTACTCTACTGTACTTTACTATACTCTACTGTACTTTACTATACTCGCCTGTACGTTATTATACTGTACTCTACTGTACTTTACTATACTCTTCTGTACTTTATTATACTGTACTCTACTGTACTTTACTATACTCTTCTGTACTTTATTATACTGTACTCTACTGTACTTTATTATACTGTACTCTACTGTACTTTACTATACTCTTGTGTACTTTATTATACTGTATTTAACTGTACTTTATTATACTGTACTCTACTGTACTTTACTATACTCTACTGTACTTTACTATACTCGCCTGTACGTTATTATACTGTACTCTACTGTACTTTACTATACTCTTCTGTACTTTATTATACTGTACTCTACTGTACTTTACTATACTCGCCTGTACTTTATTATACTGTACTCTACTGTACTTTAATATACTATTCTGTACTTTATTATACTATACTCTACTGTACTTTATTATACTGTACTCTACTGTACTTTACTATACTCTACTGTACCTTACTATACTCTTCTGTACTTTATTATACTGTACTCTACTGTACTTTACTATACACTACTGTACCTTACTATACTCTTCTGTACTTTATTATACTATACTCTACTGTACTTTATTATACTGTACTTTACTATACTCTACTGTACCTTACTATACTCTTCTGTACTTTATTATACTGTACTCTACTGTACTCTACTATACTCTACTGTAGTTTATTATACTGTACTGTACTTAACTGTACTGTACTCTACTCTACTGTACTTTACTGTACTGTACTTTGCTATACTCTTCTGTACTTTATTATACTGTACTTTATTATACTGTACTTTACTGTACTTTACTGTACTTTATTGTACTGTTCTCTACTCTACTGTACTGCACTATACTCTACTGTACTCTACTCTACTCTACTGTACTGTACTCTACTCTACTGTAATGTACTCTACTGTACTCTACTGTACTGTACTCTACTGTACTGTACTCTACTGTACTGTACTCTACTCTAATCTACTCTACTGTACTTTACTATACTCTTCTGTACTTTATTATACTGTACTTTACTGTACTTTATTGTACTGTACTGTACTGTACTGTACTGCACTATACTCTACTGTACTCTACTGTACTTTACTGTACTGTACTCTACTGTACTCTACTGGACTATACTCTACTGTACTGCACTATACTCCACTGTACTCTACTGTACTTTACTCTACTGTACTTTACTGTACTGTACTGTACTCTACTATACTGTACTTCAGTATGAAAATATGTTTACAATGACTTTCTGTAGTAACTGTTTCATCTAAATACATGAGACAGAACATCTTTAAACATGGGTTCTGTAAGAGAGCGTCATGAGAGCAGAGATGATGTTTGACACACTGAAGATCATGTTACACGTGTGGGTTCTGATGTTGTTGTGTGTGGTTTTATCAGTGTTTAGCGTGTCATGGCTGACAGTTATTAAGCGCTGGAGTCTGTGTGTGTTACACATGTGGTGTTAAACACTCACAGTCCATTACCCATCATCCCCTGAGCACTGTGTCTTCTGTTTCATTCCTTCACATCATTCTGTCACTGTGATGTTCTGAGGATGAACCCTAAACTCTCCACAACACTTCTTCTGATTCACATGTGCTCTGATTCTTTTTGTTTCATTCTAATGTATGTGACTTGTGAGTTCTGATCACATGAGTTTCTGCTGTTTATTCTCCTTTAAAAAGGTTCATTTAGAGATTGATTCTTGATTGATTTCAGTTTTTATGGTCCGGCACAAGGCGCAGTGCAAGTGTTTTTGCTAGTTTCAGCCCAACACAGTTCTCATTTTCCCGTCCTGCTCTGCGTTGTTTAAAGAGCAAAAGCATTTGTGCGCCAGTGGGCGTGCTGGTCTAAAAAAGATGTGTTTCAGGCGCATTGTTAGCGCGTTGGTATTTTGAGTACCATGCCGTAAATTTGTTTTGTTTAAAAAAGAGTGCATTCATAGAAAATGTGACTTGTCCTAAGTAGGGCTGGGCGATAAAACGATATCGATATTTATCAACGGTACAACATTGTCGATATCAATATAAAAAAAAGGTTGATATAGCGCTAGATAATTTCCTTTAAATGTGCGCGCCCGTGACGTCCGAAAATCTTAAACAGCCTATAATATGTTTTGTTACATGAGCGTGCTACGATTGACAAGCAAACAAGCAATAAGATCTCATATGCCGGGTTGCGTTAGGCTCAATTTGGTTGCGTCATCGCCATGTTGACGTTAGAACACGTGCAAGATGAGTGCCGTGCTTGCCGTCAGCACGGAAATTGTGAACAAAAAGCGAGATGTCAGCTCGCCAGTGTGACAGTTTTTTTATTTCTTTCTTCCGACCAACATCAGAAGAACGTAGTGTGTAAGCGATGTAAAAAGAACGTCCCGTCCAAGCAAGGAAACACAAGCAATTTATTCCACCATCTAAACCGCTGCAACCCTTTGGAATATACATCATGTCGCCAATCTACCTCAAGTCAACAAACAACCCACAAGCAGTACACGATGGAGAGGTACTCGGTAACAATGCCATATGATAAATCTTCAAAGCGATATAATGACATAACCCATGCAATAGCGTACTTCATTGCAAAAGAAATGCTGCCGTTCAGCATGGTGGAGAAGTCAGGCTTTTGTTTACTTTTATAAAGGTTTGTTGGTATTACTTATTACAGATGCTGTTGTTGATCTACAAAGTTTGCCTTAACATTAAATTAAGTGAAAACATTTTGTAACATTTTAACTTCAAAGTTAAAGTTCTTTTAAACGTTTATCTTAATATAAGTAGAGTAAGACATAAAAAAGATATTTTGTTTTACTTTTTTTTAATGCTAAAACTAATTTTATTTGCTGTACTGCTTAATAATGTGGGTCAGTAAAGATACAGTGGTTAAATACTTACTGTTCTACTTGTCATTTTTACTTTAAAAAAAAAGGTCAATAATTATCGATATCGAACGATATGAAGCATCATATCGTTGATATATTTTTTAGCCATATCGCCCAGCCCTAGTCCTAACGATGTGTTTCCTCTCTGGAGAAGCGTCCAGTCTTTACTCTAGCAAAGTCCTCTGTAAAAGACTTTCAATGAGGTCATTCATTCATTTGTTTGTTTCTTAGTTCTTTTGTTTGTACTTCAGGTGATGTTTATGTGTGAATGTGTTGTGTGTTGTACATCCCTCGCTCTGCTTCTGTCGACTGTCTGGTGTTTATCTGGTGTTGGACAGATGGACCAATGAAATCTCTGACTGTAGTATATTCACATCAGACATCAGTCACACTTACAGATCATTTAACATCATGTGCTTCATGTTGAAACCTTCTCATTGCTTTGAGACTTTCAACGGAATGATTTCTTTAGGCTCTCTCTCTCTCTCTCTCTCTCTCTCTCTCTCTCTCTTTTATCTGAGGTTTATTGTGTTTATGATGGTCTGTGGTGTTCACGATTGCAATACTTCAGTTGTCCATGCAGATAAAGGGATTGTGATGGAATCTCTGAAAGAGGCGTGAGAATATTCACCTTGAAACAGGAAAGTTATTTTCCTTTATTCTCATGTGCTATGAAATCTCATCTGCTCTTTTTATGGCGTGGGATGAAACATCATTTTGTTCAGAAGTTTATTTTGGACTCTGGCCGTTGACGTTTCCTTAATAATCTGTAAGGTAGCAGTCGTCTGTGTCACATCTTCTCATCATTATCCGTCTCTTAACCCTCTGGAGTGTTTTTCTGTTCGTGTTTAAAAACGTTTGAAAGTCTTTCAGAAGTTCAGTACAGTAACTGAAGATGAAGTCGATCATTACAGTAAACCTTTAGATGACTAAAATGAGAGTTAAAGCGTTAATCTCTTTTTTTAATCCGTTTCTAGACTTGTGTTTGTTAACAGCAGTTTGTGTGAATGATGTGTTATTTATGTTATAAAGTGAATAAACTGTATTAATCTGAAGGAACTTCAGCTGGAGATCTGTTTTCAGAGAACAGAGACATTTATAGATGCTTGAAATCTTTCTCTTCATTATCTCATGTCCTGTAAAGAAGTCAAACGCTGGGAAGAGTCGCTCACCTTCTTTCACTTTTAATAATATTATTGTAAATGCAACCGCTCAGTCAGAATTTATTTATTTGAAACTTTTTGTTGTGTAATAGGTCAAAAGAGTTGAGAGTTAAACAGTGTTCTGTTGTGTATATTGTACCAGTTTAATATGACTGATATAAACAGATTGGGCGGAGCATCCGTTAACTCCTCCCCTTAAATTGACAGTCTGCTGCCAGTTCTATTTCAAAGTGCAGCGGATGTTATACATCAAATCAAATTGCAGAGACAGACGAAAGCCACATCATTTTTTATCATTAGAAATTTCACTCTGAAAAGAATTAATATATTGAACTCAAAACGATCGCAATGTCCGGTCCATGGGGACTTTAATGATCTTTTGATTATATGTCTTGACAAACAATATTTTAAAGAAGAGTCATTTGTCATTGAGTTCTTGTTTTGAAGTGGGCGGAGATTTCCATCTTTTTCGGTAAATTAAAAGGCGTCTTAATAATAAGCACTTTGTTAAGGTACAGTATGAGGAACACACGAGGCGTGACTCCACTCTTCTTTATTTCACCTGCTGCTTTCATATCCATTAGTTTAATGAACAGAACACAGAACAGTGTGTGTGAACGTGCTGTCGAGCGGCCGCTCATTAAAACAAAACACGAGGAAGCTTTTCTCCCGTTCCGTTCGGATGGGTTCACCTGAAGTGTGACGTCCTCAGGGGCATCATCCAGACACATATGACCATAAACAACATCACTGAGAGTTAAACTGTTCTCTTATCAAACCGTCACTTCACTTTTAATTGGATGATGCTTCATTGAAGAGTTTCACATACAGCAGACAAACAGTGTTGTTATGATATGTATTTATTATCTTATTGATGCTTAGCTTGTAGGTGAAGCACAGCTCTGGGGTCAGAAGGAAGTGCTGCTGGATCTAAAAGCAGTGAGTTGAATCGCTTATAACATGCATTTATAAAAGCTAAAAACAAGTTGTGCATAAATCACCTGATATATATTTTCGGTTAACCAGGCAGATGGATTTTAAAAATGAAATGAAATGCATTTGGGAAATATTGTTACCTTGTGATGTCATAAATGTTTTTATCATTGTTTAGATTGTATAAAATATATAAATGCTATACAATAGGATTGTCTTTTTGTCTGTGTGAACAAGATTCAAGAATTTAAACTGTTTTATGAAACGCACGCACACATCTCATCTGTGACTCATTTTTATGTTTGTGTAGTTTCAGGCTTTGATGCGGTATGAAGAGTAAATGTAATGAGGTTGTGTTGTTGTTGTTGTGTGTTCACCTGTCTTGAAGTGTGCATCTGGCTCTTTTGTGATAAATGGCTCTTTATATGAAACACTTGTTGTTGTTCTCATGGGGTTTTTAAGTGAAGATGTGAGAATGTTAAACACTGATAAGAGCATCACATCACTCTTCAATCTTTCTTGTGTTTAAACATTAGACATCTGACTGTGTGTTTCTATCACACGTTTAAAGGATTCTGCACTTTACTCTTTTCTCATTTAAAACATCACACACACAGAATAACAACACGGCTCATTCAGAGAGAGGTTCATTGTGTGTATCAGTGAGGGACACAGAGTTCTTGTTGTAGTGATGGTGATATTCTTGGATGTTTGTGAGGACAAATCACGCATGTGTTTGACTGGTATGATGAGAGAGAGAGTCTGTGTCCTTGACAGTTTGTCCTGCGTCTCTCGCTGACTGATGAGGTCACAGCACTGGACATCTGCGGAGAGATCTGATTGGCTGTGAGGCGTGTCAGGGGTGCGTCCACACATGACGGTGGTTTCTGTGTGTCATGACAGCTGATGGGTTTATTATTGTTTTCCCAGCGATGTGTGACAGAACAGAGACAGACAACACAAAACACACTGACCCCTGAAGTCACTCTCTCTCTCTCTCTCCCTCTCTCTCCCTCTCTCCCTCTCTCTCTCTCTCTCTCTCTCTCTCTCTCTCTCTCTCTCCCTCTCTCTCTCTCTCTCTCTCTCCCTCCCTCCCTCCCTCCCTCCCTCCCTCCCTCCCTCTCTCTCTCTCTCTCTCTCTCACCCTCTCTCTCTATACTTCTCTTTCTCTCTCTCTACTTCCCTCTCTCTCTCTCTCTCACCCTCTCTCGTGATCCAGTCATCACCCACTTCTGCTCTCAATCTAATTGCCTGACTCTGGAGTGTCTTTGTTGTCATGGAAACTACTTTAATGTTCTTTTATTGGACATCATGGCCTTGAGTCACGTTGCCCGCGGCGACACAGATAGGAAAATTAGCAAAGATGAGTTGGGTGGAAATCAGAGACCCAGTTAGCTTCAGAATGATGCTTATTTAAAATCACACCTGTTTAGCACAGAGATCTTTCTCAGACAAGAGAAGATAGAAGAAAAAGTAATCGTTCTTTATTCTCTTTAATGTATGCTAATGAGTCTGTCTTCAGTGGAACACAACAGAAGATATTTTGAGAAATGTGTTTTTGTGTTCATACACAGATCAGTGTTGTTTGATGATCAATATTCTACAAAATATCTTCTTTTGTGTTCTAAATATGAAAGAAACTCATGCAGGTTTGGGTAAATGAAGACAGAATTCTCATTTTGGACCACACTATGCCTTTAACTCTTTATTAAATTCACCTGAATCACAGACAGAAATGTCAGCGTTTATCTTCTCTTTCAAAGAGAAGTCTCAGATGAATGTCTTCAGCAGATGTAAAGTGATGTTAGCGCGCTCATTTCCTCACATCAGCGTTTATAAAAGCGTGTGTGATGACTGCACATGTCAATTGTAATTGGTTTGGGGGTGTACGGTGTTGGTGGTAACAAGCTCTCGTGAGGAACGCCTGACGCCAGCCAGCGGATCTGATGCTCTGTTAACTGCTGTTGTCACTAATGCTGAAGTTCAGATGGAATAATGACACAGAGATGTTTCCTCAGAGGTCCTCTCATGGCTGGCGCCGGATGGACCGCAGTGATTTATCTCCGGTCCGGATCAGGTCGCTCTCGGGGTAAAGTGCCCAGAACACGATTAAACCACCAAACGGTTTCTGGAGATTAGATTGTGAATGTTTCTGTGAGAGCTGCTCTCAGATTGATGGATCAACAGAGATTCTTCAATGGCTCTTCAAACTGAAGAATTAAGACTGAGAGGCTTCTCTGATCCAATTAACATTTCAACATTCTGTTATGTAATATATCATCAATGTCTTTGCCTGTGTTCACTGTTCATGATGTGAGATGATTCTGTCCTATTCTATATTCTTTTCTATTCTATTCTGTATTATATATTCTTTTCTGTTCTGTATTCTATATTATTTTATGTTCTTTCGTATTCTATTCTGTCCTATTCTTTTCTATTCCCTATTCTATATTCTTTTCTGTTCTATAATTTTCTTTTCTGTTCTGTTCTATTCTTTTCTATTCTGTATTTTCTATTCTATTCTATTCTATATTCTTTATTCCTTATTCCTTATTCTTTTCTATTAATATATTATATTGAATTTTATTGTATTATTCTTTATTATATTCTTTTCTGTTCTGTATTATATATTCTTTTATGTTCTTTCGTATTCTATTCTGTCCTATTCTTTTCTATTCCCTATTCTATATTCTTTTCTGTTCTATAATTTTCTTTTCTGTTCTGTTCTGTTCTATTCTTTTCTATTCTGTATTTTCTATTCTATTCTATATTCTGTATTTTCTATTCTTTTCTATTAATATATTATATTGAATTTTATTGTATTATTCTTTATTATATTCTTTTCTGTTCTTTCGTATTCTATTCTGTCCTATTCTGTATTTTCTATTCTATTCTATTCTATTCTATTCTATATTCTTTATTCCTTATTCTTTTATATTAATATATTATATTGAATTTTATTGTATTATTCTTTATTATATTCTTTTCTGTTCTTTCGTATTCTATTCTGTCCTATTCTGTATTTTCTATTCTATTCTATTCTATTCTATATTCTTTATTCCTTATTCTTTTATATTAATATATTATATTGAATTTTATTGTATTATTCTTTATTATATTCTTTTCTGTTCTGTATTCTATATTATTTTATGTTCTTTCGTATTCTATTCTGTCCTATTCTTTTCTATTCCCTATTCTATATTCTTTTCTGTTCTATAATTTTCTTTTCTGTTCTGTTCTATTCCATTCTTTTCTATTCTGTATTTTCTATTCTATATTCTTTATTCCTTATTCTTTTCTATTAATATATTATATTGAATTTTATTGTATTATTCTTTATTATATTCTTTTCTGTTCTATTCTGTATTCTTTTCTTTTAGCTTTTCTGTATTCTTTTTTCTTCTCGATTCAACTCGACTCGTTCAGTTACTTTAGTTCTCTGGACTTGTGTAATGTTTTAATATAACTTTTTATTAATTTATGTATTTATTTGTTATTTATCTTTTTGCAGTATGCTGTTGCGCTGGGTTTTAATATGTAATCTCAGTATTGTTTTGAAAACACTGGCATTAGTGATGGATCTGTTGTCATGAATTGGAGTATTTTAACATTGAAAACGGTCTCACTTGATCTTTAAACTGGAGCTTTTACATTGAAAATCTTTAAGGCAGGTGCAGGTCACACTCATACTGATCAAATCTGAAGCAGAAATGAATAAATGTAAAGGATTCAAGAGTTAATGAAGATCAGATGTGCAGTGTTGAACAGAATGTAAAAGCTGCGTGTTCGTTTGTGTGTTTGTGTGTGTGTGTGTTCGTGTGTGTGTGTGTTCGTGTGTGTTTGTGTGCGTGCGTTCATATGTGTGTGTGTGCTTGCGTGTGTGTGCAGGTGAAGGTTAAGAGAGTCAAAGAGAGATCACACAGAGTTTTAGCAGCGTTCTAAAGGAAGGGTTTAGCACTGATCTCTGATCAGAGTCCTCTGACTTACTCTTGACGTGTCTTTGAAGTTTTATATTAGTAGTTTTGGCACGGAAGCATTTTCATGCGAAAGCCACTTTAGTTTCTAATCAGAGTAGATTGAATTAAATTATTCATTTTCTTCCCAAACGCTTTAGAGGTGCAGATGTGGAGAAGAAAGAGTCGCTGTCATGTCGCCTTTCATTATGAAGATTTTGTGAAGGGTTGTGATGGAGTTATATCCACGTGTGTTTAAAGAGTCATCTTAACCCTTTGTGTCTCTTGTTTTTGTTGGACAGGTGTGTTGAGATCATCGCTAAGGAGGGCAGGAGTCTGAAGGAACTCTATCTAGTGTCCTGCAAGATCACAGATCACGGTAAGATGGAGATGTTTAATACTACACACTGAACCTGTAACACAACACCACACAACACAACTGTTTACTGCGGTCGTTCTGTCTCTTATGTGTTTTAGACACTATTTGTATGTTGTGTCACATTGTTGTAGAATGTGTGTCTGCTGAAGAGCTCTGATGTTTGGTGTCATATAATCTGAACGTTCTATTGAAGGTGTTTTTTTACTCTCAAAAGATTTCTGTACCAATAGTACACCAAAAATAACATTCAAACCCTCTGATCCCACAAAACTAAGAGCATCTGCGTGTCTTTATTGAGAGAGATGACGGACGGTTGTGACAGCAGATGTGGAGTGGTTCTGAATGTGTTTCAGTGTTTTTAAGTGGATTTTCCAGGTCATTCTGCAGGTCTGTGTTGCTGTATAATGACTTGAGTCTCATGTTTGTGTAACTGTTTGTGTTGAGCGTGTGCCCAAAAAGTGACCACATCTCTGCCACAAACTGTAATTCCCCCCCGACGTTCCAGTAGACAGCAGCGCATTGAGCATTCTACTTCATTACGTGTCACTTACAGTCTGTGAGCTGTGAAAATATCACACGGCCCCATAGACGCCCTGGAAAAACTGTGTCATGTGTCTGAGAGTAACACTGTGTGTGTGATTGTGTGTGTGTGCGCGTGTTTGCTTTTATTTGCGTGTGTGCTTGTGTTTGCATGCGTGTGCTTGTGTTTGCGTGTTTGAGTGTTTGCGTGTGTGCATGTATGTGCTTGTGTTTGCGTGCGTATGCATGTGGGTTTGCGTGTGTGCTTGTGTGTGGATGTGTGTGTGCTTGTGTATGCTTTTGTATGTGTGTGTGCTTGTGTGTGTTTATTTGTGCTTTTGTTTATGTGTGTGCGGCAGTGTGTGTGTGCTTGTGTTTGTGTGCGTGCGTGCGTGTGTGTGTTTGCATATGTGTGTGCAAGTGTGAGTGCATGTGTTCTCAGTTCACACACTCATACTGTGTTTGATATTTATTAACAGTGTGTGGCAGTCTTATTTGTAATAGTTGTATTTTCTACATTGTTGTGCAGACAGTAATAAGCTCTGGATGTGTGTGAAGAGAGTCACAGGTTAAAGGTCAGTTCATGAGGTGATGCTGTAATGTCTTTAAAGGAGCGGTTCACTATAGAATGAAAATGTGATGATAATTCACCGTCTGTGTGTTCATTTCTTCTGTTGATAAGAAATTGAGGAAAGCTCTTCAGGGTTCTTCTCCATATAATGCACTTAAACTTCAGTTGACAAACTCCTGGTGCTGTTTGTTTGATATTGAGTAGTGGTCGAGATGAATGAACACAACATCACAATAGTACACTCATGATGAACGTGTATTAAAGATCTCCTGACTGACTCTTTAAATAAGATTAATCATGAACCCCTGGTGTCTGCTCTCTCAGGTGATGTCAAACTATATGTGTCCTCTGAATGCCTCGTTCTGTTCTGACTCCTCATAGAAGGACGGCTGGAGTTCAGCTCATGATCAGTTGTATAATAGATTGTGTATTTTGCATCAGCTGGTGTTTTTGAGCGCTGTGAGCATCATTCAGTGATGATTGTTTGTATTATAGCCTTTGAGAGGTGATGGAGACCTGCGCTGTGTTCGTTCTTTCTGATGTTTGTTTTGAATGATCAGATTTTAATTCACAGCTGTGAAGTTTTTAAAGTATGAAACACACGCAGTTTGTTTTCTTTTAAGAGTCAGATTGGTGTGTGTGTGTGTTTGTGTTTCATCTTCTGGAGGTTAATGCTTGACCTTCACATCTGAAGTTCATGTCAGTGTTAATGGTGTTCAGTGTCTCTGTTCTGTTGTGTCTGAATGATTGGAAAGACTCGAGGTCGAAGGTCAAAAATACATTTGAATTAAACTGAAGTGATGCATGTGAAGTCAGTTGATCAGAGTTTGAACTCGAGTCAGAGGTTTGACATGTTTTGTAAGCGTCAGTGTTGACAGATAATTAAACTAGCAGTGGATGACTTCTACAGTAGATGTTCTGCATGTCAAAAACCTTCATCTGCTTTTAATGGACTTTATATACACACACACACACACACACACGCACGTACACGTACACGCACACACACGTACACACACACACACACACGCATACTCATGTACACACACACACGCACACACACACACGTACACACACACACACGCATACTCATGTACACACACAGAGAGAGATCAGATCACTCAGACTGTCATATTTATACGTATACTGTATTTATATGTGTGTGTGTGTTTGAGTCTCTGTGTGCACTTGTGTGTGTTTGAGTGTGTGTGTGTGTGTTTGCGTGCGTGTGTGTGTTTCAGTTAGTGTGAGTGTGTGTGTGCGTGCATGTGTGTGTTATTATTGACAACTGGATGTATAGTGTAATAAATGAAATGAACTTTATCGTCATGTGAATCAGATGATTATAAATCTGACAAACTTATGACAGGATTGTGCATCTCTGGCCTGTGTGATTGTGTGTAAGTGTGTCATGTTGTGTTTCTAGCTGGATGTGAGGAGTGTACAGTAAATGATGGTGGTCACCCTAACTCTCTGTCTCTCAAGATTCAAGATTCAAGATTCAAAGGAGCTTTATTGGCATGATAAAAGAAAATTTACATTGCCAAAGCACAAGATTAAATATAAACATGCAGAAATACAGATTAAGATCAAAAATAAGATAGAATAAAATTAAAAGTCTATAAGTAAAAATCTATATATATATACATCTCAATATAAACAGAAAAACAGTTTTAATTAAAGTTCTCAATAAGGGTGATAGTGTCAGTTTGTGTGTGTTGTTCTGTCAGTGTTGTGTTGTGTTGTGCTGCTTGTTCTTTGGTCGTGGCAGGACTTGACATATCTTGCAGCAGGTTTGAGCTTCTTGACTTTTCTCCCAGTATGTATGAGATCTTGTCCTTTTGTTGAAACTGGTCAAAGTCTTTGTGTAAGTTTGTAAACTGGGGGAAGAATGTTTCTCTGATGTGTGTGTAGTTGGGACAGGAGAGGAGAAAGTGCAGCTCTGTTTCCACTTGATTGTGTGTGCAGTGTGGACACAGTCGCTCTTCTCTCGGTGTCCATGTGTGTCTGTGTCTGCCCGTCTCTACAGTGAGCTGGTGATCACTGAGTCTGTACATGCTCAACACTTTTCTTAGTTTAGGGTCTGATACGCTTGTGAGGTATTCTGACACTTTATATTCTCTCTTTAGTGACAGATAGCATTCCACTTTACTTTACTGAGCTGTTGCTTCTGTCCAGTGTTGGAGATATTTCTCTTTTTGTCTTTTCATCATTTGGTTTAGTCTGGCTGGGGTTTGGGGTTGACTTGGGCATGTTTGGGGTTGTAGAGTTAGTTGTGAGATCAGTTGGATGAAGGGGTTTCTCTCTGGGCTCAGCTCTTGATGACTTAAGGCTTTGTGATGGAGTGTGTCTGTGTCGCTGTTCTTAAGGTGTGTGTAGAATTTTAAAGCTCTTTTTTGTATTTTAATGATTAGAGGATACAGTCCTAATTCTGCTCTGCAGGCGTTGTTTGGAGTTTTTCTCTGTACCCGTAGAATGTTTTTACACATTTCTGTTTGCAGAATCTCTATTGGGTGTTTGTCCCATCTGCTGAACTCTTGGTTGGCGAGAGGACCCCAAACCTCACTTCCATACAGCGCGACAGATTGTCTCTCTGTCTCTCTGTCTCTCTGTCTCTCTGTCTCTCTGTCTCTCTCTCTCTCTCTCTCTGTCTCTCTGTCTCTCTCTCTCTGTCTCTCTCTCTCTCTGTCTCTCTGTCTCTCTCTCTCTCTGTCTCTCTGTCTCTCTCTCTCTCTGTCTCTCTCTCTCTCTCTCTCTCTCTCTGTCTCTCTCTCTGTCTCTCTGTCTCTCTGTCTCTCTCTCTCTGTCTCTCTGTCTCTCTCTCTCTCTGTCTCTCTCTCTCTCTCTCTCTCTGTCTCTCTCTCTCTCTCTCTCTCTCTCTCTCTCTCTGTCTCTCTCTCTGTCTCTCTCTGTAGATGTTGACAGCAGCATTATTGGCCTTCACTATTTAAAACTGAAATGGGCTTCAGAGGATTCATTATTACCTCATCTCTGCTCTGACCCCAACAGTCATAAAAATCATTGTGTAATATTTCTTTTTACGACATTGGAAATTCATAACTTTTCACTGCCGTCCTGAAGGGCAAATAAAAAGAAAAGAGGAAAATTCACGTTGTGTAGAACATGTGATACCTGAAACACAGAGAGTCATAAAACCTTCTTTACTGCTGCAGATCAATGTACCAGAGCCACAGTGTCACACATCCACCTGTCTGTCTGCTCATCTGTCTCTCTGCACACCTGTCTCTCTGCACACCTGTCTCTCTGCACATCTGTCTCTCTGCACATCTGTCTCTCTGCACACCTGTCTCTCTGCACATCTGTCTCTCTGCACACCTGTCTGTCTACACATCTGTCTCTCTGCACATCTGTCTCTCTGCACATCTGTCTCTCTGAACACCTGTCTCTCTGAACACCTGTCTCTCTGCACACCTGTCTGTCTACACATCTGTCTCTCTGCACATCTGTCTCTCTGCACACCTGTCTGTCTACACATCTGTCTCTCTGCACATCTGTCTCTCTGCACACCTGTCTCTCTGCACATCTGTCTCTCTGCACATCTGTCTCTCTGAACACCTGTCTCTCTGCACACCTGTCTCTCTGAACACCTGTCTCTCTGCTCATCTGTCTGTCTGTAAATCTGCTTGTCTGTAAATCTGCTTGTCTGTCTGCACATCCGTCTGTCTGCACATCTGTCCGCCTGTTAACTTAATATATATATATATTTTTTTTTTGCCTTTATTTATAGCACAGTTACAATGAGAGGACAGGAAACGTAGTGGGTGAGAGGGGGGTGGTATGAGGAAAGGACCACAAGCCGGGACTCGAACTCGGGTCACCCAGAGCACAACAGCGCCATATGTCGGAACACTAACCGACTGTCACATTAAATTATAGTACATTTATATAGTGCTTTTTATTATGCAACATTGTAGTGTTTTATAGCAACTTAACAATAAAATAATGACAGCTAAAAAATATTAAATATATTGCAGGCATAAAGAATAGAAATAAAGTCATTATTACAAAATGTGTACAATCTACATAAAGAACTATAGACTAAAGGACATTTAGTCAATTAAAATCAACCAGACATGCCTTACAGCTTACATTAAAATTGCCCTTCTAATGAAGACAACATGATTGTGTGTTTGTGTGTGTGTGTGTTTGTGTGTTCTGCTGTAGTCATCCACAGGTTTCTGACAGTCAGGTTCCTTCCACAGATGATATATTTATCATGTAGATGTTTTGCGATCAGCTGATGTCGGGTGATGTGTTGTTGTTGTTGTATAATGTTATAATGTGAAGCTGTTATATTGGCATTTGTTAACAGCACCCACAGGATGTAATAAGCTCAGCGTCGGGCTCTTTTACTGCTCTCATATACACAGCAGTTTCTTATTATTCCCCCTGTGAATAATGTGCAGGATTCTCTTTTATGTGCCTTTGGTTTTATATTCCCCTGGTTTGTGTGTCCGGCGTTGAGAGGATATTGCAGAGATATTTCATGAGCGACTCGTGTGTCTCTGTGCAGAGCTTTATGATTTGATAAGCCTTAAACAGGTGTGAAGTGCAGCTAAACGCTAAAAACACCTTCAGGTCAACACAATGAGCTTGTGTGAGACGAGGAGCGTCTCTGGGTGTGACAGTGTGTGAGCGGGTGTTTAATGGTTTAGAAACCCTGCTGTGCATCATGAGACCAGAGAGAGAAAGAGAGAGATACTTGCTCTTTTCTATTTATATTGAGATGTAGGTAGTTATATTCTTTTTTTTTATCTTAATCTGTATTTGTGCAGAATGTTTATGTTTAATATATATCATTTTATTTAATTTTAATAATAATAATATATTAATTATACATAATTTTCCTGTGCTTTGGCAATGTTAACATTTGTTAAATGATGCCAATAATGCTTCTTTGAATCAGAGAGAGAGAGAGAGAGAGAGAGAGAGTCTCTGAATGTTCACCCAATCATACAGAAGAATACAATGCACTTTCTTCATGACGTGTGTCTGACAGGCCGTGTGGGATCTCGCGCCTTCTAGTTCTTCTTTAGTTTTTTGGTGAAGGTGCAGATTTTATTCATGAAACATTCAGAAAGTTTCCATCGTCTAGCTTCTCGCTAAGTTGCTTGAAACTTTCAAACTCTCACCATTATCTGAAGAAATCCAGCGCTCCTGAGATGTGCACGTACACTTGTGGGCATGATTTTAAATGTGTGAGTATAACCGCATTTTTGAAAAAATATATCACACACACAGACGCACACTTTATACTGGAGCTGCACAACATTGAAGAATATCACGAGAACATCACACAACACTGAAGGTACAATATGTGATCAGTGTTGTGTGTAACTAGTTACTAAGTGATGAGTTACTGTAATTTAATTACTTTTCTCCTGAAAGAGTAAAGTAAGGGATTACTCTGTAATTTTATTACGCTTACTTATGATGTAATTCAACTAAATACTGTGTGTAATATAGTACAAAAGTCTAACTTCATAATCTGTGCTTTGATGTATAAGTCTCACATTTGTATTCCTTTGGTGAGTTAATAATAATACTTTATTATTGTGAAGCAGAGCAAATCTTTCCTTTAAGTTAACTATGCAAGTTGCGTAGGGCCCCTGCACCAGTGAGTGAACAAAAAATCTGCCCTGCAGTGTTCTGACACAAACTTTAAAGCGATCTTTTGGAAATCTCCTTTTTAATTTGTTTAATTACTTATTTAGTTAATTACTATGTGATGATGCGTCTTTACATATGGCTATGGCTTCAAAATGAAGAAGTTAGAAAAACCCTTGAGTAAACCCTGTTTATCATGTTTTAGTGTGTTAATCACTCATGTGATTAGTCATTAGTAGGGATGGGTATCGTTATCAATACAGCTATTGATACTGCTTATCGGTACTTATCAATTCTGTTATCAATACGAAACTCTATATTTTGATGCATGATGTGAAAAGATGTTAAACATTTGAAGTGTCTTTTTTGACAGCTGAGCTTTAGAACTGCAGTTTACAAATGCTTCTGAGCAAACAGATTTTTTTTTACTTTACATCACTATGGTTATTTGGCTGGTAGGCCATATTTCTTTTTCCTTTCTGGTTTTAGGTCTACATAAACTGAAGTACTATTTTCTAGGCAAGTAATAATTTTCAATTTACTAAAGTAAGTTAAAATAGTCGGTGGCCGAATTTTTACAAATAATGTTATAACCTGTTTTCAAATAACGGACTTTTATTTTGACGAGTTGCCGCAAAGGGGTGTTTGACGGAAGCTTTCTCGTTGTGAAACACTGATGCTGAAAGCTCAACAAGCTCAACCACGCCACTCTTTCACTCATTAACATGCAAAACAGTCAGTTTATAAATACATGGCAGACATCATATGGCCGTAGATATCACACATAAGACGATCAAACTTCAGCCATTCAGACGTCATTCAGGGATGGAAAATGACACAGCAGCCTCTAGTTCACCATTTAACACCCGAATACACAGAGATAAAACAACACAAGTATTGATAACAGTATGGTTTGTCATGAAGCCTAACGATACTCTGTTATCGACCCAATTATGTACCTGTGCAAAAAAGTACCGGTTCTCCGCACCCATCCCAAGTACAAAGCTAGATGGTTCCAGAGCCATGTGTTACTTTAGGTAAAGGATTATCAAAAGAGATTTAATTTTAAACTTAATTGTTCTTACTATCAGTTTATTTTTTTGTCTTTCAGTTTTAAACCATTTAAGTGTGTTAATTGATTTATTATTTTAATTTCATATAGCTTACAGTTATGCTTATCTGATTTGACCTATTATGACAAGGGCCCCTCACAAAGGTTAGCATAGGGCCCCAGACGTCTAAGATGGGCACTGGTGTGAAGGATTTAAAATCTCCCTCAGCAGTCACTAGCTGATAGCTTTATGTTATATTGAGCTGGTTAGTCGTCTGTAAGGGAACAGTTGTTCTTTTATCAAACACACCTATGGAAATGAATGTTGTTGTGCTGGATGATGATCCGTACAGAATGAAGTTGTGTGGTGAACGCACATCAGTTTGAAAATGTAATGATGTAGATGTGTGTGAGCTCACAAAACCCTTCACTGAGCTCCTGATCCGTCAGATCCGCCCTCACCACAGGCGGCGTCCCGTGAGCGCTCAGGACGTTGATGCTGGCCGGGGGGAAGTGATGTTCCTAACCAATTAAAGTTGAGCTCAGGCCCGGCCGGTCCCGCTGTCAGCAGTCACAGGCGGTGTGATGAGTCCACAGCGACCTGACGTGACAGCACTTCAATTACACCTGACGCTCTTCTGAGAGAACACCAGAGCAACACTGCAGACGTCTGTGAGCTTTATTAACCTCTCTCTCTGTCTGTTATCTATATCACTCTCTCTCTCTCTCTCTCTCTCTCTCTCTCTCTCTGTCTGTTATCTATATCACTCTCTCACACGCCAAACGACTACGGTTTCCAGGATTAGAGTAAAGGACTTTCTCTGATAAATGATCCAGATGACAGTTCATATTTTTTTGTGGATGAGATCTGTTTATCATCTCAATTACTTCTCACAGACATCAGTGACATTCAAATTTGAGCAAATGTAAAGTTTTGCCCAAGTCACATGTGTGTCTCTTGAGAAGAAGAGTCAGAAATCTCACAAATGTCCTCGTCATTAGGGTTTCAGAAGAGATGTCAAATGTTTGTGTGTGGACTGTGGAGTGTAATTGGGTGTCATAGTTGGACATGTTGTGATTATAAACTTGTTGTCCTGCATGTCAATGAAGTGTTGATCTTTCTTGAACACATTTGATATGTGATGTAAAGACAGATGGAGGTTGATGTGTCCTCACGGCTGTGATCACGCGTGTCAGATGCTCATCTGCTTGTTCTGATGGACTAAACGAATGTGAGAGAGAGAAACTCATGAACTGTGATGACTGAAGTTTTGTTGTGTGAATCATAAAGGTGTGCAGATGTTTTCAGATGAATAATATTTGGTAATTTTTAGCACGAATAGCTCCTAGTTCTCATGGACACAATCATCTGATATGAACATGATTAAGACGATACTCTGATTAAGAATGCAGCATGTAAACAGAACTTTTTGATGATCTTAATCCGTCTAAACTCATAATGGTAGTAAACACAAATCAAGTAAAAACAAGTGGCATTATTAAACTGTGGTACTTTCGTGGCACTTTGCGACAGGTCACACACACAGCATTGTACAGACGTTTGGATTTACGACAATCAACATGGCTTCAAGCAAGAAAGGACATTTTTGCTCCAAACAGGAAACAAGAAACAAGCCAACAATTCTAGAAAATAAATGAAACACCAAAAACTGTGTGTGGGACCATGACGAAGACAAACTGTTGGTTGATACATGAAATTATGTAATCATTGATTACTGACATCCATGTTAACGTGGTCATAGTTTCAGAATCTTAATCGTAAAACTTAATTAGTGTTTCATACATTCTGAATCTTTACACTGTTAAACATGCGGCTTCTCATGATTGACATGGGTAACTTGTCAAGAAAAACGAGTCGGACGTATGACATAGTGTTTCTGTGCTCGACCCCCCCCCACCCAGAGTTCGTTTAGGTCTCTTAAAGTTTTTTCCTACATGAAATTCCCTTACCTAACAGCTTTTATTATTGTTCCTTAACGGATAATTCTCCTGGTAAAGCACGCCAACACGTCAACCAGCGAGAGTGGGAGAAAGAGAGCATTACATTCGCAAAGTTCAGCTGTGTTCACGGCATTTCAGTGATGGATGTTATAGAAATGCTGGATGTAACGCTGGATATGGCGATGGTTTGAAACTGATGCGTTCCCAGCGCTAAAAGATGCTGGACATGAACTGCATGCGGTAAGTCAAACTAAGTCATATGTTTGTGTTTTATTTGCAATCGCCATGTACATGCATAATGTAAACAACACAAAGGGATTCATGTGATGATGTGTTGTTTGCTCGTGCTCGTGCTGTAGTCCCCCTGCCCGCCTCCATGCGCTTGATTTTTATGGAAATAATGGTACAGCCGTATCTCTCTTTTATAAATCTGATCAATCTAAAGACTTTTCGAAGATATGACGTATGCAGTACAACTGTAAAGGCACTCAAGACCAATATGAGATTGTCAGAAACTGCCTGTGTCACATCTGCTTTAAGATCTCTCGGGTAAATCTGTGCTGGATGCTTGTATGTGAATGACGGTTTGGGTGTTTCATTATAGTGGATGTCTGATGTGAGGTGTGTTTGTCAGGCTGTGAATCAGTTCTCACTTTATGTGTTTGTTTTAATGTCCGTTCCCTGTGAGTGAGCGAGCGAGCACGACGAGCCGCCCGTCCTGAAGCAAGACGTTCCACAAATATTCATTTCCAGTCAGCGGTGTTTCTTCACGTCCGGGTGTGAATGTTTTTGTGCACAGAACAAAAGAGACTGTGAAAATACCTCTAACTGTTTTCATTCAGGTCCTGTGAGGAGTAATGCTGGCTGTGATCTCAAGGAGTTTCTTCTGCAGGATCCTGAGATATTCATGTTTGTGTTGTAGAGAAGATCACTCTGTGTGTGTTGTGTTGTGTTCTCTCTCATCACTGTTGATCAGATTGTTGCGATCTCCACCGAGTGAAGTTTCTCATCAGATGGATTGATTTAACACAGACGGATGTTTCTGTACTCGAGCAGAAGTTGTTGTGGTTTGTGTAGTGGTGTGTTGAGCTCTGACTGATGTGTTGAGGGGATTTAACGGCCTGACGCTGAACGGAGACGCTGAGCTCATGTATTGCCTGCCAGGAATATAAAACCTCACCAAAGTTTTGCATGGATCCGTAACCTCTCATCGCTTCATTTGTGCCACTCTCGCCTACATGAGTGATCCAGTGTAAACATTGCATTTCAATCCCATGATGCTCTGCAGAGATGCCTGACTCTTGGGCTGTTTTTCCTGAGTTTGCTGATTTTAACAGACCTCACACACACACACACACACACACACACAGAGGGTTTTCTGACGTCTCTGACAGACACACATCATAAAATCCTTTTTACCCCAAGTTATACAAATGTTTTGTAATAATTTTTGTGATCTTTCACCAGTAATAGTGTGAGTGAGGGTGATATCTACTGCTGTGCAATATATAGAATTGAAATATCACAGATGTGCATATCACAAAGTTTTGCAACAACGGAATGATTTAAATCTTTTCATAGTTTATATGTTTAAAAATGTCTGATTGATTTTTTACAAACCTAAAGTGTCATTGTATTGAATTATTGTAAATCATATTTAGCAAGTTTTCACATTTTAACATCACATTTTTTTTAAGTATCACTCGTGCATTCATTAAACAAATCCTAACAAATAACACAGACATAAGAGAACGTTCCAAGAACATATAAGAGAGAAGAATTTTGTCCTTGATAATATCCCACAATCCCCTGCAGACACACGTTCAGATGCCCACCCACACCATCCAAACACATCCAGATGTTCTCCATCAAATCAGCTCCTGCACAAGTTCTTATTGTACTGCACTGAACTGTGTGTTTTACAGTGTAATGAATTAAAATATTTCATCCAAGTCCTCAGAGATTAAATTAAATTAAATCAAGTATTTTTCAAATAAATTTGTAACTACAAGGAAATTAATATGTCGTCTGATATAACTTTGTGAAGACATGAAGGAAT